>NW_019154116.1:20228913-20230161 GCF_002288905.1 Enhydra lutris kenyoni | reverse complement strand
ACACACACACACACACACACACACACACACACACACACACACACACACAATGGAATATTATTCAGTCATAAAAAATGAAATCTTGCCATTTGCAATGATATAGATGGAGCTAGAGTATAACTCTAAGTGAAATAAATCAGTCAGAGAAAGACAAATACCATATGATTTCACTCACATGTGGAAATTAAGAAACAAAACAAATGAGCAAAAGGAAAAAAAAGAGGAAAATAAAACAAGAAATAGATTCTTAATTATAGAAAACAAACTAATGGCTGCCAGAGGGGAAGCGGGTGAGGGGATGGGTGAAGTAAGTGGTGGAGATTAAGGCGTGCACTTGTCCTGATGAGCACCAGGTAACTAAAATTTTAAAAAATAAATAAATAAAAGATTCATTTTTAAAAAAATATTTTGTTTTTTATGGAACTTTTTACATTTTAAAAATATTGTATCAGGGCATCTGGGTGGCTCAATCAGCTAAGTGTCTGACTTTGGCTCAAGTCATAATTTTGGGGTCTAGGAATAGAGTTCTGCTTTGTGCTCCCTGCTCAGTATAGAGTCTACTTGTCCCTCTGCCCCTCCCCTCACTCATACTCTCTCTCTCTCTCTCACAGATAAACAAATAAAAATTTTTTAAATATTATATTAAAATATTTTTCATTTTGTTCTCTGAGTTTTGTGGCAGCTCCTCAAATTTTTTCATCCAGATGAGTGCCTTTTACCTCACCTTAGTTTTAGTGAAGCTCTGACCTCCGAATGTTGATGAATATGGCAATGGGTAACTACTGAGATTAGGCATTTAGAGACCTGTTGTGGAGCTGCTTTCCCTTTTGTACCTATGCCATCACCCTGAAAAGAGCATATCCTAGATAGCCTGTTGGCTCCAAGAGGAGAAAGGCATGTGGATTGGGTTTATCCCTGAAGAACTATAGCATGAAGCAGAGCTTTCCAGGAACTCCAGCCTGAAAAAGAAAGCCTGACTTGCAACTCCATGGGAATGCATGATTTATGGTCCAAGATACTGACTTTGGGGTAGGTTTTATTCAGTATTATTGAGGAATTAGAAACTAATTCAGGCTTTGTTTCTGAAACTTTGACCCATTCTTTAAAGCATGGTAATCTTTTGTACCAATTACTGTATTAGATCTGCCTTCCATACTAATACAAATGAAATCAGCAATGCTAAACAAAACAAATGTATTGCAGTCTCTGTGTATGTATATGTATATATATACATATATATATATATAT
>NW_019154116.1:20139220-20228903 GCF_002288905.1 Enhydra lutris kenyoni | reverse complement strand
ATATATATATATATATATATATATATATATATATATATATATATATATATATATATATATATATATAACATCTTTGTTTGGTATAAACAAACTTTGCCTTTGTTGGATAAACAACCCCAAACCTGTCCACCTACCTGGAAAGCTGTCTTCAGATAGTTCCCTTACATGGTGATAGCTTTCTCTTTTCCTTACCCTCTTAGCAGGATAGAGACTATCTCTATTTGTGGGGGCTCCAATGGTTTATATAAAGGATAGGTGAGAAGTATTGGTATGTCAACCAATAAGGGGCAAGTGCTTGTAGAAACAACCTTTGCCACTTTATAGGACAGTCCTAAGTGGAGAGTCTATACTATGTCTCAGATTTTGAAGTGGAGTTAAGCCCTAGTTTCTCCTAACACTAATCTCTCTTGTATAATTTTCAGAACTTTCTCACTTACCCACTCAGCCTTTGTTCTTTCTGGGATCACTTCCTAAATAAAGTATGTGTACAATTGTCTCAGGAACTTCTTTGGAAGGATCCAAAACTAAGAGAGTTTGTACTAAGAAGTGAGATCATATTTTAAGGATGACAGATAAATAGGTAAAATCCAAGGTTGGAGGGAGTCAATATATTTTAAAAGTTGATTAAATTCACACTGCAGAAGAGTTATAGCCCTGACAGGGAAGATATAGAATCCTGGGAATTGAGATAGGAACATTCAAACTTCCTTTGCTATAGCAAGGTGAAAGGGACCCCTTCTAGGCTCTAAACATCAGGTCAAGGCTCTAAACCTAGGGGAAACAGGAAGTTTGAATGTTCCTATCTCAATTCCCAGGATTCTATATCTTCCCTGTCAGGTGAAGATATAGGTCTCCCATTGCCAGGAAACCATGAAAAGGCCTCAAAAGATTATGTTTATCCTCCTCAAAATATAACTTTGCCTCCATGGTGCTTCTAGACCCAAAATTAAGCCAGTATAAGCATAACCTCGACAGTGAAGAAACATTTCCTAAAATAAGGAGAAATGGATTTTTACCTCACCTCCCGAGAGAGAGATAGAGAGAGAGAGAAAGAGAAAGAGAGCACACACACATGTGTGGGAGACAAATAGAAAGAAAGAGAGAGAGAGAGAGAGAGAGAGAGAGAGAGAAGGAAGGAGGGATGGGAGGAAGGAAGAAAGAAGGAAAAATATGTATTAAAAATAAAAATAGAGAAGAGCAACAGAATTAGATTACAAGTTACCAGTAGGAACCAGAAGAATATATGTGGGTGTGGAGCTTGCAAGTTTTAAGCTAGGTCATAGGAAAGGCTAGACAGTAGAGATTCATTGATATGAGATCATTATCCCATAACTCAGGAACCTGACTTACTATGTTGCTAGAATGGCTCTCGAAGCTGAAAAACAATAATGGCACTTGGTAAATGAGATAAAGATGTGGAACTGCTGGGCAGAGTTTTAAGGCAGGGGTTGAAAATCTCAGAAATGTTGACAAAGAAAAATATATTTATTACATAAAAACTGTGAAGCGTCAGATAAATACATTCCCCCAAAGTGCCCAGAGGACATGCTTTCATTAAGGTGATACAACAACACCAACAGCAGCAACAACAAAGCTTAACATAATTCAGTCCCTCATTGGTGGTAACCCAAAGCTATATGGGAAAAGATTCCACCAGTTTGAATTAAAAGGGACTGGTGGCTGTTAGAAAGTAAAAATACTTTTAGGTCCCGATTTTCTATATATAGAAATCATGCTGACAGAACTGTTCAGTCACCAGGGAGGGTATATTCTCTAACATCTATTATGATTTGCCAAAGGAAGATGATAGCAAATGAAGGATTTCTCAGAAACACAATCAAGAACCACGAAGAAGGGGCACCTGGGTGGCTCAGCGGGTTAAAGCCTCTGCCTTTGGCTCGGGTCATGATCCCAGGGTCCTGTGATCAAGCCCCATATCGGGCTCTCTGCTCCACAGGGAGTCTGCTTCCTCTTCTCTCTCTGCCTGCCTCTCTGCCTACTTGTGATTTCTGTCTGTCAAGTAAATAAATAAAATCTTAAAAAAAAAAAAAAAGAACCATGAAGAACAAAGGTCTAGATGATACTCTCAGGGAACAAATCTGGGTTAATATGGAAAAATCCATATTAGCTCCAGCATAATGGGACCTCAGAATAGTAGCCAGAGGTTTTCAAAATTGCTTTGCACCACTGAATAGTGTGATTTCTACTGTGGTGTTCTCCTCTTTAACCACCATTTTAAGTTGAGTATAGAGAGAGTATATATATATATGTGTGTGTATATATAATTTTTTTTAACATTTTATTTATTTATTTGAGAGAAGAGAGAGACAGTGAGAGAGAGCATGAGCGAGGAGAAGGTCAGAGGGAGAAGCAGACTCCCCGTGGAGCTGGGAGCCTGATGCGGGACTAGATCCCGGGACTCCAGGATCATGACCTGAGCTGAAGGCAGTCGCTTAACCAACTGAGCCACCCAGGTGCCCTATATATATAATTTTAATCTCATGAGTATTGGATGAAGAGAATTCTTATCTAACCCTATGAAGATTATAAGATTCTAGACCTCAAGCCTGATGAGATATGACTTTGTGGATGTCCTGTGGATGGAACGAGTTAATTGACATGTGGAAGAAATATGCATAATTTTTATCAAGACAGTGGATTGTGGTAGATTGGAATACTCTTCTCAATTTCTTACTTTGTTACTCTTTGTATGTGACTGTGCCATGAACTAGAGTGCAAAGGCTCAGACATATTAATACTGGCCCATTGAAATGAGGGGTAAAGTGACAGTAGATTGAGCCTATGCCCAAAGACACATGTTTTTCTGTCCACCCACATGATCTACAATCACCATAAGAACATGTTCCAAGTAAGCACTAATCCAAAAAAAAATGTGGGTGAACACTAAAGACACATGACCCAGTTAAATGCTCATTACCAAGCCCAGCCAACCTCCAATGTGTAGTGTAGCCATCCCAGCTGAACTGCACACCAGCAAGAGAAAAAAATAAACATTCATTTTTGTACAACATTAAATTTTGCAGTGGTATCTTAATGTAGCATAGCATGGTAAGAATAATTAGTATGCAAGAGTTAATAACAAAATAATATTCTATGAAACTGTATTTGATGATATCTATGATTATAAGGTTCTGGAAGGGTTAGACCAGGTGGCAGCACATAACTGTCAATGGCAAGATGGGTAGAATTAAAATGGACAGCAAGGTTGAATGGCTACCCTCTGGCCATGGCATGCAGGGATCAGGAGTGTGGGTAATAGAACATAATGTTCCCAGTAGAAGGCAAATTGCTAGTCAGTGAAGATAGTGCTTGCATACATAATTAAAAAATCAAGAGCTATTGATGAGAACGTTGATGTTCATGCTTTCAAAAATAATTATCTTTCACCCACTCTCTAGAACTGAGTCAGTTTTCAGGCTAAGAAACCATCAGTTGAAGAGGAGGCATCTCCTTGAGGAAGGAAACTGAATATTCACAGGAAGAATCTATGATAATTTGTTTTCTGTTTCCCAAAAGGGTCTACAGTCGCTTATCAGAAACACTATATACTTGGTTAAGATAACATCTGGACCTTATTAGAGCAGTTGATTAGAGGATAAGTTTATAATGATACCAGGGGACTCAAAATTCAATTACATCTCCTCTGTTAGAACAGGGTAAAATGAGGTTGTTGGGTGGGTGATGGACTTATGCCATCTCACAATGGGTCCAGTAATTCCATGGAGATATTTTGCTCTCTTTTCTCTGGTCTTTCTTTACACAGTATGGAAATACACACACACACACACACACAGAGCATGGCGGGCAGAATTCTCATGGTTGTTCTATGCCTTATATAGTAAATGGGATTATGGTAAGAGAAGACAAGTTAAAGACCTAGAAACTATTCCCTTTTGGTCAAGGGATCAAATGGAAAAAGGAAAAGCACCTTAGATTTTATAGCACTTCCAAGTCAAAAGTGGAACTTATTCTTAAGGCCCTGCAGAATGGTAGGAAGTAAACCTCACAAAATTATAGGACCTATGATAATAGGGACATTTTAACATCTAGTGGTTTGGTGACATGCCCTCCAGAGTTTAGAATAATTTGTTGCATGTTGCAATCCTTACCATGCAGAAGGAGGAACATTACATGATGTCAAATCACTTTATATTTTGTAGACAGTGCATAGTACAATTGAGAATATTGCTCCAACAGAGGACTCAGAAGGCTGCCATGTTGAATGGGGTCCAACAAAAGAGAGATCTTTTCAGCAAATTCAGCCTTTTTTACAAGCTGCACTGCAATCTGACCTAGCCTACTTTAAAGTGCTAGAGTTATCTGTGATAGATAAGGATGGCATATGGTGTCTCTGGCAAGTTCCAGGATGAAAGACATTATGCGGATCCCTAGGGTTCTGGAATAAGACCATCTGCAGCAGATGACATTTGTCCATTCAAAAAGCAACATCTGATAGGCTATTGAGCCTAATCTTCTTTACATCAAGAAGCTGTGTGACCAGAGGCCATTCATCATATGCTGGATGGATCATCATGGCATTGGTTTGGGTAAGCACTATAATCATATATACATACATTTAGGAGCAGGCTCAGTCAAGTGTGCAAAGCACATACATGCACACAATCCACAAAGAGAGACTTTATGTAACTATGGATGGTGTTATCAGTTGGAATGTGTCCGGTAAACATTCATTAAGTTGAGTTCTAATGCCCAGTACCTCAGAATGTGAACTTTTTAGAAACAGTTATTGCATATGTGTTTAGTTAAGACCAGATCATAATGGAGTGGGATGGTCTCTAATCCAATATGACTGTTATGTTTACAGAGGAGAAATTTGGACATATATACGTACATAGGAAGAAAACCATGAGAACTACAAATTGAAGAATACCCCAGCTTCCTTGGCTTTGGGGCAACATTATTAAGGAGTGTTCTCCACAGTCTCTGAAAGAGACCACTGTGGGATTGTCAGGTTCTTAAAGCTGTAACCAATCTGTTAGCACATGTTTATTGATTTTCTTCCCTTCCTTTCTACATTTTTTCATAATTCACCATGTTACATCTGGGCAAGGAAGCATCATGAAACATTCCAGTAAATCCCCTAAGTTTGAGACATATTCCTCCTTATCCCTTGATATTTCTTGCGTTCATTCATTAAATAAAATACTTGTAACCAAGTCTTTGTATCAGGATGTGTCTTTGAGGAACTCAAACTAAACATTGGATGGTTGAAAGTTTAGCTGGAAAACAAAATTATTAATATGACCATTATTGCCCAAGATAAGTAGATATGTGCGGTCATGGCTTTCTGGAAGTATCTTTCTTTCTTTCTTATTTTAAAGATTTTATTTATTTATTTGAGACCAAGAGACTGGGTTGGGGGTGCATTGGAGATGGGAGGAGCAGAGGGAGAGGGATAAGCAGACTCCTACTGCCTGAGCGTGGGGTCTGACTTAGGACTTGGTCTCACTCACAACCCTGAGGTCATGACCTGAGCTGAAATCAGGAGTCAGATACTAAACCAACAGAGTCACCCAGGCACTACTGAAAATATCTTTCTAAACAGCTACAGCATACAGCTGAATTAGCCCTGAAATATGTTCAGCTATTTTACGAAAATGACCAGAACCAGTGGATAGCCCTTCTAATTATTGGAATTCAAATGAGAAGCAGTGCTTTTACATCTATTTCCACTATCCAATTTACCAAAACAAATAAAATATCTGATAATAGTGGGGAATGGGTAAAAACACCTTCATGTACTTCTAGAAAGATAACCAATTGATTTATCATTTTAGAAAAGCAATCTAACCTAAACCCCTCAGTGATGGTCATCATCAATCCTCCTCAAAATTTTGTGTACCTATTTTGTCTGTTAGGTCTCAACTCTACTTCCATCCTTCTCTGCTCTGTCAGAAGCCTGAAAACTACATTTCTTGATAGATTATCCCAGTGGAAAGCATTAGAACTGAGAAAAGGAAGAAAGGAAGAAGTCACGTGCCCCTCTCCTTTGGCTTCTGGATGTGCCTCCAACAGTATCAGGAACCAGCGCAGTTCCTCTCAGGCTCTGTGGCTCAGGTTGTGTGGATAGGCACTGACAGAGGCAGAGCGTTGCCATAACAACCTTGGTAGTGTCGACCTTATCAAGGGATCTGGTTTTGCCTGGGGCAACAACATCAGTGAGAGCCTTTAAGTTTCCCAGCTACCTTAGCATATAAAGTGGTGTGGACTTCTGGATTTTTCGAAGGCTGTGGTAGTGTGGCAAAGGCAGTGGAGAACACGGTCGGATCTTTTGCCGCTTCAGAGGCAGAGCAATTTTGCAATATATGCAACACATTTTGTTTTATCAGCCTAGGGATGGTAGAGGTTTATTGAAATTATTAATCTCAGAACAATGTCAGTTTTAGATTTTTGTTCTCCTTTCCCTTATCAGACACTTATAAACCAATCCTCTCCTTCAGACCCTCCCCATTTGAAATACAGAGAGTGGTTCTATTTTCCTGAACAAACTGACTGCCAGACATCCCTTCCATGTTTCCCCTTCATCCTTCTCTCATGTGTTGGCCCACTCTTTTATTCTGCTTTCTCTACAATTGCTTATTCTCTAAATTTGCTTTCTTTGGAGATGAATTACTGGCTTGTTTTTTTGTGCTATGCATGTGTACCCAAAGTGATGGAATTTACTCTGTTGCCTAAATACCAAATATTCCACCATATCTTTATCTCATAGGAAACCTCACTATGAGAGCAGAACTGTCCACTGAAAATCTCCTCTTGGCATTATAAATATAATTATTCAAATCGATCCTATCATCTCCGCAGTGTGCTGTTGGCATGTTTGTTCTGCCTTTTCAGCCAGTTTCTCCACCTCTGTCCAGTTTCTTAAGTTCTATACTACATTTCTTTCTTTGCAATTCCCTCTCTCTTATTCTTTCAAATGTTTTTTCCCTAGTTCCATGGTTTCTAGTTTCTGAATATGTTTTAAATAGCCTTCCCGGCGGCTTTATTATTTCACTCTTGATTTGTAACAACGGGTTTCAGAATTCACTGTTAACCCCTCTAATCACCTTCAGCATTTTTACCACAGTAATTTTAGAAATAAGGTATTTAATTGCATACCTCTCTTCGTAAAAAGTTTTATTGAACGGCCAAAGTTCTCCAGGCAAAGCTCAAAGCTTTGTTGAAAGGTAGGAAAGGCAATCAGGAACACAGCATGCATTTATACCTTGTCTGGTTTCATCACTAGCCGCTGCCTCCTTTGTACTTTTAAGTCCGGTTTCATTGAATCATTTGATTTTCTGCTAATGTGCTATGACCACTCTTCGCTGGTGTCCAATGTATCTCTTTTTATCTTTTGCCCGGACTATCTTTCTCCACTTCATTTTCCTGGTGACTTGCAGTCACCCTAGATCATCTTGGGCATCCAAGTCTCTAGGAAGATATTCCTAGGAGAACTATACATTGCTTCTATGTGTATAATAACTCTTGATGCATATGTTTCTCATAGTCCTTGTTTTATTCACTGGCTTACTGATCTGCCTCTGCTTATAAACTGTAAATTCATTGGGGGATTTCAGAGTCCCCAGGACAATGCAGATTTCATTGCAGACATTTAATAAAACTCTTTCCAGGGCACCTGGGTGGCTCAGTCAGTCAAACATCTGACTTGTGATTTCAGCTCAGGTCATGATCTCAGTGTTATTATATGGAGATGCACATTGGGCTCCCCACTCAGCAGGGAGTCTGCTTGAGATTCTTCCTCTCCCTCTGCCCCTTCCCCCATGCTCTTTCTCTTTCTCTTTCTCTCTGGAATAAATAAATAAACCCCAAAAACAAACAAAATGAAACAAAACTCTCCTATTGCTATTTTCTATATTTCAACCAAATGTCTACATTTTCTCTTTTAAATTATTATTTTTATCATGATTATTAATTAACTTCCCATTTTAATAAATTCATTTTTCTGGGGTGCCTAGGTGGCTCAGTCAGTTAAACATCTGGCTCTTGGTTTTGGCTCAGGTCACGCGTGATCTCTTGGACACTGGAACAGAGCCCCACATCTTGCTCCATGCTCACTGGGGAGTCTGCTTGAAAGGTTCTTTCCCTCTGCACTTCCCCCCAAAATAAATAAATAAATCTTTAAAAAAGTAAGTTTATTTTGCAAACTGATATATATTCTTTAAAACCAGGATTGGGGTTTGTGTGTGTGCCTATTCATGTGTACATATCACTGTATATTGAATGATAATTTCATAGTAAATATTTTAAGGATTCTGGAGATTCAGAAAGAAAAAATAACGTGATTTCTTACATCTTATAATCTAGCCTTGATTACATTATTCATGTGAAAATAACAATAAGATAATTAATAGCTAATTTCTGAATTAAGAGTAACAGATTCACAAGGAGCACAGAAAGGAATCCTTTTTTTTTTTTTTTTTTTTAAGTTATTTATTTGTTTGACAGAGAGAGCTGTCACAAGTAGGTAGAGAGGCAGGCAGAAAGAGAGGGGGGGAAGGAGGCTCCCTGTTGAGCAGAGAGTCCGATGTGGAACTAGATCCTAGGACCCGGAGATCATGACCTGAGCCGAAAGCAGACGCTTAACCCACTGAGCCACCCAGGCACCCCAGGAAGGAATCTCTGTAGTCCATCCATCAAATCCAAATTCAAATCCTACCATGTAGTAAATGTTAGACCTAAGGAATATTATATAACTTCTTTCAATCTGGGTTTCCTCACCTGTGAAATGGTAATAATTATTATGACCTTCTCAGGATTTTATGAAGATTAAAATAAGGCACCGTACATGAACCACTTAGCCCATTTGGGCATTCAGTAAAAATAATGAGCATTCAGTAAAAATTGTTATTCTTATAGAAGTTGTGGCTTGCAGGGGCCTTTAAAAATGAGTAAGGATTGGGACGCCTGGGTGGCTCAGTGGGTTAAAGCCTCTGCCTTCGGCTCAGGTCATGATCCCAGGGTCCTGGGATCGAGCCCCGCATCGGGCTCTCTGCTCCGCAGGGAGCCTGCTTCCTCCTCTCTCTCTCTCTGCCTGCCTCTCTGCCTACTTGTGATCTCTGTCTGTCAAATAAATAAATAAAAAAAAATCTTTAAAAAAAAATAAAAAAAAAATGAGTAAGGATTATTATGGATTAGCCACAGGAAAGAAGAGAACTTTGAAGAATGAGATTGACTTCTGCAAATAAAAGCCCTCAAGAAAGAGACAGTAATTCTAGTAGAGTGTGTAACTGGAGGAGAGGGAATTAATAAACAGAGAAGTGAGGTATCCCAGTTTGGGACATACAAGAAAGCTGAATCAGAATTTTTAGATTTCATAAAATTGGCATTAGTCACCAGCATATATATATTTTTTTAAGATTTTTATTTATTTTTTTGACAGACAGAGATCACAAGTAGGCAGAGAGGCAGGCAGAGAGAGACTGAGAAGTAGGCTCCCTGCTGAGCAGAGAGCCCGATGTAGGACTGGATCCCAGAACCCTGGGCTGGGATCATGACCTGAGCTGAAGGCAGAGGCTTTAACCCACTGAGCCACCCAGGCGCCCCACCAGCATATTTTTTGAGCTAAGAAATAAAATAATAAGATTTGGAGCACCTGGGTGGCTCAGTGGTTAAGTTTCTGACTCTTGATTTCAGCTCAGGTCATAATCTCAGGGTCATGATATCGAGGCTCACATTGGACTCTGCACTCAGCTCAGAGTTTGCTTGTGTCTCTTCCTCTCCTGACTTGCATGTGCTGTCTCTCTCTCTCAAATAAATAAATAAAACCTTAAATAGTAAAATATTAAGACTTAAGGTAGGTTACCCTGGTATTATAAAGCAAGCTTGTGTATTCCTCAGTATAAGAGAGAAAGAGAAAGAGAGAGAAAAAGAGAGAAAGGAAGAGAGAGAAAGGAAGAAAGAGAAGGTAAGGCTTGAGTAATTGGTACAGACTATTTTTTTAAGAAAGCAGCTATGCCATTCACCCCGAATCATGAGTCCCTTAATTCTGGGTTGTGACTTTGTGCTAAAGGGCAGACTGGTATGTTTCCTCCTTAACTGTGAAATTCTTCACTTTTATTGTTTCTCACTTGCACTTAAAACCCTGTAAATGTTGTATTATTACACTATTACGTAGCACAATAGCTGTTATCTCTCACTTCTCTATGCTGATCTATGCAAGGCACCTTCTGTCAAATAAGTCAAGACCTCTTGCCAGATGAGAGTGATTCATCAAAACTGCGGAGCATTTTCATAATCATCATTCTCACAATGTATTACAAAAGACCATTAGCAGCCTTTAATTTTCCAGGTCTGGTGCAGCATAACAACTTCAGTTTATGTTTCACTGCTTCTCTTTGTAAAGAAATCAATGATTTTAAAACTAAACTACTCATGACAAACATGTTAGATTCATTAGCATCTGCCCTGGTTGTCTGTGTGAAGGTTAAATTGCAAACCTGATTTGCATTTTTATCTGCAAGGAGCACAGGGTTTGAATTGCCTAAATGTTTACTTAATTATTGCTCCCATTCTCTTCCACACCCATTCACCTCAAGCCCTCCACAAGCAGAAAGCAAGACTAATAAGTATCTAATTGATATTTTTTCAATAGTGCAATAGAATCTCTCTCAATACAAAGAAAGTAATTTCATTATACACTGCAGAGAACACTTAATCAGTCATAATAGCAAATATGGGAGTATTTGTTAGGTTTTCAAAGTGATGTATTTTAAATAAGAAGCACCTGGTTGTCTCTAGTAGATTTTACTGTTTAAATAGGAAGAGATTATAACTACTCATTTATTTTTTCACACATTTCCTGGAATATTACTATCTAATTACTGAGCTAGACATTGTGGATACAAAATGAGTAAGATAAGATTTCTCTCAAGAAACCCATAGTCTTGGGACGCCTGGGTGGCTCAGTTGGTTAAGCAGCTGCCTTCGGCTCAGGTCATGATCCCGGCGTCCTGGGATCGAGTCCCACATCGGGCTCCTTGCTCATCAGGGAGCCTGCTTCTCCCTCTGCCTCTGCCTGCCATTCTGTCTGCCTGTGCTCGCTCTCTCTCCCTCTCTCTCTCTGACAAATAAATAAATAAAATCTTTAAAAAAAAAAAAAAACCATAGTCTATGGGGCAAACGGAATAAAAAAAAATCATTTAGGTATACGGGATGATAGATTTGTACAGAGTACCATGGAATCACAGAAAAGGGCACACCAATTCAGTCTAAACAGTTCAAGGATGGACTCCTAGAGATGACACATGAGCCAAAGAGAATGAAGCAAATTAGCCATCAACTTGGTGAGGCAAAAGGCATTCCAAACAAAGAAGAAATCACCAGCAAAGGTGGCACTGTGAGAAACATATTCCAAAGTTCTATTGCTGAATGTTTCATATTCATGAAATACATTCAAGTCTGATAGTAATTTTTCAACACATCTTTAGCAAAAGAAAATTCTCCCATATTTTTATATTAAAAACATCTATGTGCTAAGTAAAATGAAGAACATATTTTACCTTTTAATATATGTCACCTGTGAACAAATGTTGCAAATGTTTCACATGAACTTCATTCTGTTGTAAATAAATTTTTATGCTCCCTTAAGGTCAAATAACACCTTCTTCCCAACTCAGCTTGCATGCCCTGCATATCAGAGGACTCAGGGGACTTTGACAAAACTGAGTAAACAGTGAAGAACTGCACTGATTCTGTAGACGATAATATTGGAAAACAGAGGAAAAAAATTTGGAGAGTTGTGGGTATTACAGATCTGCATATACATGAAAAATACATTGAAATTATTAGATTTGAGATTATTGAGACAATTGGTAGCCGAAATATTTTCTTGAGGTATATATCCCAATGAAGCTTAATGGTTTTGTCTCTTTATTGATATATCATTTGTTTGTTTTTATTTTTTTCAAATAGTAAATGTAAGAGTAACTAAAATCAATGAATTTCTTTAAAGCCCCTCAAAAAGTATTGTCTTAAAAAAGAGCTCACCAGCCAAAGACCATTAAGAACACTCTTGAATTCATAGTTAGGCTTATTTAGATTTCAGCAGCAAGAGAATATGAAAACCAGGGCTGTCTTGATAAAAGAGAGTTGTGAGGGGCCTTTTATAGGCTTTGGGATTGAGCTGGATGATTTTAAAAGGGTGTTTAAGGAAACTAAGGATACTTCTGGATTGAGTGCTGGCAGGAGGCAGGGACGTAGGTTATTGGGCATACTCTGAGATTTTATCTGGAAGGTGAGAGGAAGCTTGGCTAGTGTTGTATAAAAGAAGTAGTCAGAAAATGAAGACTGCATAGTCATCGTTTTAAATATGTAGTATCTTTGTATCTCTCTTATTTTAGAAATTGCCAGAAAGTGGTGACAGAGAGGCCTTGTTTAATCTTTGTGTATATTCTGTGAGTGTTGTTTCTGATGGCCTACCTAGTTATTGCTCCTACTTTATGCTATAGAACCTCATTCCATGCTTTTTTAGAATTGTGTTGAGAAGTTGAACTAGAATAACTAGCTCATGTGTTTTGACTGCAAGATGTGTTGTTTAATCATGTTCTGTGACAATGCTTGCACAGTAGCATTTAGGCCTCTGGACAGAATGTATTGGCCAATTGCAATACAGGTGATTTCCATTTGCAAAATAATTATAAGTCTTAATAATCTCTGAAAGCAGAAACATAGAATAACAAACACATACCAGGAAGGCATATCTCAAAGAATAACTAGGCTTCCTCTAGAAAGCCAAGTGCTCATTTTCACTACACTATTCATTTATTGTTTTACCTGATCCTTGTTTTTCATTTTTAAGTGCAACAAGAAGTGTTTGCTATAGCACAAGTTCCCATTGACTAGCAAAGAAAAACTCAGGGCCCCCAAAATTATCTAAAACAACACTAGTTCTTGGATTTAAACTACTGAGTTGGCCTCCAGAGCATATTTATGGTCATTTGTGGTTAAAAACAAATCAGAAACAAAATTGGTAAGTCTTTTTTAGTTACATTATTCCATAATTGGATTGCAGTTCACACAAGATACAAGAAGGAATATTATTATTCCTCAAGGACACTCGTCTAAATTAAACACACTTACCTTCCTTTAGAGTTCTTTGCGTAACCTGTACCCTGTAGATGAGCATGATATAGACAATGGGTATTTTAAATCAAAGCAAGGATATGCAAAATTCTTTAGTGCTAGCCCCAAAGACATTGTATCCTTAACACTGAAAAGGTATGCTGGAATTCCCCAGTTGAGGAGCAAAAAAAAGCTATCTTTGTTTTTTGTTACTATTAAAACAGTAGCTCACTGGCAAGGACAAGCCTCAATCAGTCTATCATGAAAATGTAACAATGACCAGATCACACTTATAGTTCATTCTGGAGGGCAGTTGGTTTGGTTAATGGTGGTTTTTGTGGTCATCAGCTAAGACATTCTGCAATTCTAAGCCAGTGCTTTGACATTCCACTTTTCTGATGCCTACCAATGTAACAGCAAGTCATCTAAAATTCATTTTAATTGGTTTGTTCTATTTTTATGGGTGATCCTATAGAGGTCAGGAAGATTCTTTTGCCAAATCATTCAAAATGATCAAGGCACACCCCAAAAGCATACCTACCATGTGTACAAATACTTGTTTTTTATCTTTTGATAACTGGAAAGCTTGAGTAAGAATGAGCAATTTAGTCATTTGAGTTTATTTAACTTTTGGGAGACATTTGTATTTTAATGGTGAATTTATGTCTATGATACTGTCATCATCTTTACACCTGTTCGCTATGAATCATTGACACAAAACATTAAATTGGGATTATTCAAAGGAGTTTTTATAAGGTCTGTATTGGGCATTAATACTTTTTTAATACAGTGAGAGAGTTTAGGGTCTTACATTGATGGATAATGATGTGAGGAAAGTGATAAGGAAGACATTAGCAAATCTCCTGAGACTTTAATTTACCCTGTGAAGTGTATTGTGGATGTAAATGATTGACAAGGGTATTTCTCAATTGTTTTTTTCATTTAAAAAATTGATTTGTTGATCGTTATTACGTCAGTCCATACATAAAACTTAAGTATGCTTCTTTTAACCTGAGAAGTATGCAGTCATTAAAACATACTCATATTAATATGTTTTAATTATACATAATTAATCTAGAATGCCTTCACTTCTTTTTTGGCATATGCTTTTTTTTTTTTTTTTACCCTAGATTTGGTAAACAAAGGAGCCCTCAAAATAAGAGATAATTAAAATCTAAAGGACGTCAAACAAACCAAACTATTCTCATTTTTTTCTTTTTTTTTTTTTAAAGATTTTATTTATTTATTAGAGAGATGGAGAGAAAGCACAAGTAGGAAGAGCAGCAGGCAGAGGGAGAGGGAGAAGCAGGCTCTCCACTGAGCAGAGAGTCCCATGCGGGGCTCGATCCCAGGACCCTGGGATCATGACCTGAGCTGAAGGCAGCCGCTTAACTGACTGAGCCACCCAGGTACCCCTCATTTTTTTTTTTTTTTTTAATTAAAGTGAAGAAACAAATCTTTGTTTTGCTTTTGGCCATAGAATCTTAACAGTTTTATTAAGCTGAATTTGGGGAAAAACAAAATCAAAGAGAATTTTCAGAAGGGATAAGATATGAACATATATAATACTTATATGTAAGAAATAGTTACAAGACTATTTTTTTTAAAGATTTTATTTATTTATCTGACAGACAGAGATTACAAGTAGTCAGAGAGGCAAGCAGAGAGAGAGGAAGGGAGAGCTCTCTCCCTGCCAACGAGAGATCTTGATGCGGGGCTTGATTCCAGGACCCCAGGATCATGACCTGAGCCGAAGGCAGAGGCTTTAACCCACTGAGCCACCCAGGCACCCCACAAGACTATTTTTTAAAAGATTTTCTTTATTTATTTGTCAGAGAGAGAGCACAAGTAGGTAGGGGGAGCAGCAGGCAGAGCAGGCAGAAGGAGAAACAGGCTCCCCGCTGAGCAGGAAGCCTGAAGTAGGACTCCATCCCAGGACCCTGGGATCATGAGCTGAGCCGAAGGCAGGTGCTTAACCAACTGAGCCACCCAAGCATCCCTTTACAAGACTATTTTTATTTTATTTTATTTTTTTAAGATTTTATTTATTTATTTGACAGGCAGAGATCACAAGTAGGCAGAGAGGCAGGCAGGGAGAGAGAGGAGGAAGCAGGCTCCCCGCTGAGCAGAGAGCCCAATGCGGGGCTTGATCCCAGGATCCTAGGATCATGACCTGAGCTGAAGGCAGAGGCTTTAACCCACTGAGCCACCGAGGCACCCCAAGACTATTTTTAAACTCAGAAATGAACATCAGTGGTTATTAGAAACCCTTAATATTGTCTTTCTAAAAATAAAGAACTTAAAAAAGAGATTTTAATTATGGCCAAAAATCTCCTAGAAAGTGTAAGTTTCATTATTTTATGAAATATTATCTTTTATTATATTTGTAAATTTTTAATATAGTCTTAAGATAAATTGATATATATCTTATATGAACATAAACACTATATTGTATTTGTTATATAAATAATTATGTAAAATAATGTGATATAAAATATTGTAATATTGTTTTACAATATTTTATATTATAATATAAAATAATGTAATATAAAATATGTAGGGGCACCTGGGTGGCTCAGTTGGTTAAGTGTCTGCCTTAGACTCAGGTCATGATCGCAGGGTCCTGGGATCAAGCCCCACATCAGGCTCTCTGCTCTGTGAGGATCCTGATTTTCCCTCTCATTCTACAGCTCCCCCTGCTTATTCTCTCTCGTTCTCTCAAATAAGTAAAATATTTAAAAATAAGTAAACAAACAAAAATAATTGCATAAATAAAATGTTATATATAAATTATAACAAGTATACAAGTTAATAACTAAAGATCATAGTTTAGCTTTAAAATAAAACTAACTTTATCAGTGTTTTAAATAAAACAATATAAATACATAATATTAAATATGACATCTTAAACTATACAACATACTTTCATATATATTTTAGTGACATATGCCATATACAGGCTAAATCATCTATATTAACACTGACAAAGTAAGCAAAATTGATTTCTTCCAGTAACATAAAAAATAAGAAGACAGAAAACTAAAAACTGTCCAGTTGTTTTTCTTTAAAGCACATGTTATGGGGCACTGGAGTGGCTCAGTTGGTTAAGCATCTGCCTTCAACTCAGGCAATGGTCCAGGGATCTAGCCCTATATCCGTTGCTCTGCTCAACAGAGAGCCTGCCTCTCTCTCTGCCCCTCACCCCACTTGTACTCTCTGCTTCTCTTAAATAAATAAAATCTTGGAAAATAAATAAATAAATAAATAAAACACATGTCATATAACCTTTACAGATTCCAAGGTGGCAAAACAAATATATATATAAAATATGTAAAAGGACTAAGAACATTCTCCTAATTTTTACTGTTCTATAATCCTATAAATATAAGAGACAGGATAATAAAAACTATAGCTCCTGAACAATGTCACTAGAAATTGTCTAAGGAGATTAAAGATTGAAGAAAACTGAGTTATTTTAAATGATTTGAAGAGAGCATAAAAGGGAAAAGGTGTTTGTGGAAGAGCAACGATGAAAAGAAAGACTGCTTTTGTTATAGTAATGATAAATCATAGGAGACAGGTATTTAGGTGAGAAGTCACCATGCATTTAATATAAAACATACTCTTTAAATTTGGTCTTTGCTATTTTTTAAATCCAGAAATTGTAATATATACCTTTTTTTGAAAGGAAGAGACTCACTCAATATCTAAAAAGGAAAAGCTGAACTTCAACTTGTGGGAATACACTGTTATAAAGTTAAACTGCTGTTAAAATTTGAGGAAGCATGGGACCAGAAATTGGTACTCTTTTAGAAGCAGGTGTGTTTAGAGATTTTGAGCTTTAGCCAAGGAAGTATGTTTACTGGAGCTTGGATATTACTGGTTGATTTCACTGTCCTTCAGAAGCTGGTAACTAATGAAGGTTGTCACTGATGGGTCAGTATTATGGACTGAATTGTGCCTCCTCCCTTCCCCAAATTCATATATTGAAGCCCTAATCCCTACAGTGACTGTATCTGGAGATAAGACCTTTAAAGTGGTAATTAAGGCTGATGTTTTTGTAAGAACAGGAAGAGACTCCAGGATTATGTATGCACAGAAAAAAGGCCCTCTGAGGACACAGCAAGAAAGTGGCCATCTACAAGCAAGGGAGAGAGGTTTCACCATAAACTAACCCAAGGCACCCCTGTCTTAGACTTACAGTCTGCAGAACAATTAGAAAATAAGTTTCTGTTATTTAAGCCATGCAGTTTGTAGTGTTGCATTATGACCTCTCTAGGTGACCAATATAATCAAGTTGGGCTTTAAACTGGTTTTTATAGTTATTCATTTTTATGGACAAAGAATACTGAGCCTTTTCTAGCTAACTAACTAGCTAACTAACTATACATGTGTATGTATGATTTTTTTTTCCTTATCAACAATTCCTGTAAGACACACGATTATCAATTGTCCCAATGCTCAACTATGTGTTGATTCTTCATGAAGATCAGATTCCTCTTCAGAAGACCTTTTTAGTTTGAGTCCTATAGGTGTTTGAAGTTTCATCAATAATATTTTATCCTCTTTTAATTCTTAGTCATTTGTTTAATTCTGTGCTGTCTAAAGCCATTCGAGATTCTAGACAACAGATATGTGAGACAAATAAAAATAATAGTAAGCATGCTCGGAAAGTACAGAATGCACTTGACAGCCATGATCTCTTATTGTCCAGATCCTATCAAGCCTTCATGATTCCAAGTCTACCTTAGATAGCCCAGTTACCTTTCTTTTAAATTGTAATGTTTGTGTAAAATGTTAGTCATTAGCAGTGATGTATCCTCCCTCTTGGCAAGCCAAAAACAAAGCAAAACAAAACACCTGAGCATGTTTTGTATTCTACAGCTAATTGCCTAAAATTTAAACTAGTTTGTGATGTACCAAGAGCATTGGATATAAAAATGTACTTAAACTGACAATGAGAAAAGACATAATCAAAAAGATAAAGAAAATAAAACATGCAAAGGAGATTGAAAAATCATTCTCCTGTTTCTAGAATTTTCTTCTAATGGTCTTGGACAGATGCTGTTTATTTTGTGCAGTAGGCTACTTGTTTTGAAGATCTTACATCTGCATTCAGCTTCTCACATTAAACAAAAAGGAACAAGATTATATCATTCAAAATCACACCAAGCAAACTTGAAAGAGATTAACATGACTAATATATAAACAAAAATACCAACTTAGTGATTTAAAATGACATATGCATCTCAAAAGCTGAAATTTGCCAGAGATTAAAACCATAAATTGGGTTATTACTCAATGAGTATTATTACTAGTATATCTATATACCTAGTGTATCTATATATACTATATATCTAGTATTATTACTAGAGTGAGTTTTTAAGGGATTTTTCTCCATGAAAAATATGGAAGGGGAATACATATACTACTTTAATCATATTTTTCTCTATTATTTTTTCTCTATGATCTTGAATTTTCCATTAAAAATGGAATGTTAAAAATAATTTTTCCAGTTCTGGCTATCATTATTTTATTTCTTCTGATCTATGCTGCACCTTTTCACTCTTCTTTGTGTTCACCAGTGCTAACCTGTATGGTCTATTCTGAAGCATACCCCTACCCTCTGGTTTCTAGCCAATTCTCCAGCTCAGGGCATTGACAGAGGTTTCAAGACAGAGAGGAGAATTATTTATTTCCTCCAGTTCGCTTCTTACAGGGGAAGGACCTTCTCTTGGCAATTTTAGATTCATAGCTTAACAGTCAGATATGTGGGTCTCTCTATTGGCCAGGGTAAATTAGCAGCCACATTGGAATGCTTCTGTATAATCAGAGCAATGATGACTATGTTCAGAACCCAGGAAATTGACTGGAGTGTTATTTTTGACTCTTCTTAAATTCTGGTCAATGGTAAACCACAATAAATCCAATAGATACTACAGACATTATTACAAAAACTCAGTTTCCACAAAAGCAAATGTTCATCCAGGTTTGTAAAGAATCCCTAAACAGCGAGCTGCCAGCACAATGTATAAGAAAACATGGGCTTGGGCTTTAGGAATAGCTCCTGAAGTAAGGAGGGAAGCAGCCATGCTTTATTTACTTATTTTTCCTTCTTTGTTTTACACTATTTTTTATGAAAAACACTGGTAACTCACCTCTTAGATTGCATGCATAGCAGTGATCGAATTGTCACTAACTCTTAATGATAACAATGCTAAAGAGATTTGTGTACCTTTTACCCACAGAAAGAATAAAAATACATACCAAGGGGCAAACGGGGTGCATTGTGCCCACTCTGTTAGGTGTCTCTTTTGAATCACTCTCTGACTTTGATTTCTATGCTTGGATGTCTGGGATGTGTGCACAAAATCAAAATTGGCTATTTCTGCCTTCTGGCTCTTGTCAAACAGCCATTCAACACACCCTTCTCTGTCTCAAATTGAGGTAATTCCTCTCTCCCTTTGTGTTTCAGGGACGGCAGTGGTAGTGAAGCCCATGTTACTACATCCAGTATTCTATCCCTTGTAATCTCATTATACATGATTCAGATCCATAACCTTGTGTATAGGCTTATAAATGTGTATTATGTAAATATAAGCTTCCCCCCACCTTTTTTTCCCCTACTAGGGCCATGTTTGGTAAGCTCCGCAATGTTTGCAAGTGTGCTGACTTGGTAATAATATTCAGTATTGTTTTACCTATAAGTTACTATAAAGTTTTTGGAAGACAGTTTAATCATACGTATTAAAAATCCTCAAATGTGGGGTGCCTGGGTGGTTTAGTGGGTTAATCCTCTGCCTTTGGCTCAGGTCATGATCTCGGGGTCCTGGGATCAAGCCCCGCGTCGGGCTCTCTGCTCAGTGGGGAGCCTGCTTCCCCCTCTCTCTCTGCCTCTCCGCCTACTTGTGATCTCTGTCTGTCAAATAAATAAATAAAATCTTTTAAAAAAATTCTCAAATGTTATTAGTTTAGGTAGGTTAAACTGTGGTATAAAAAATATTCTGAATCGGGGCGCCTGGGTGGCTCAGTGGGTTAAGCCGCTGCCTTCGGCTCAGGTCATGATCTCAGGGTCCTGGGATCGAGCCCCGCATCGGGCTCTCTGCTCAGCAGGGAGCCTGCTTCCTCCTCTCTCTCTCTACCTGCCTCTCTGCCTGCTTGTGATCTCTCTCTCTGTCAAATAAATAAATAAAATCTTTAAAAAAAAATACTCTGAATTTATAGTAGCTTCTCTCTCTCTCTCTCTCTCTCAAATAAATAAATAAATGTTTTAAAATGGAGGGAAGGTATTCCAGGGTAGCACAGTCAGTTGAGAGCTACTGACTCTTGATTTAGCTCAGGTCATGAGATTGAGCCCCATATAGGCTACATGCTCAGCAGCAGTCTGCTTGAAATTCTCTTATTTTTCCTTGCCCCTCCTGCTAGTGCCCTCTCTCTCTGTGTGTGTCTCTAAAATAAATTAAAAAATCTTTAAAAAGTAAATAAATAGATAAACTTATAGTAGCTTAAAGAACAAGATGTCTGTTTCTCAAGTTAACAGTCCCGAGCAAGTATTCAAGTCATCAGCAAACTTTTCTTCAGATAATTATTAAGAAGCTAAGGTCATAGCAGATATTAAATTTAACCGTTTCCAAGGGGATCTTGCCAGTCTTCCAAGATGGAAAAAGAACATGGAGTGTCATATCAAGAGATTTTACTAGGAAGATTTGGAAGCGATGCCCATTAAATCTACTAACATTTGATTGGAGAAAAGTTAGCTATGTGGTCACCATAATTGTAAAGGATGATGGGAAAATAATCTAGTTTTGTCCTCAATAAATGGGAGATCATATATCAGTTAACAGCAAGAAGATTTGTCCAATTCAAGAAAGTTTCTGAAAAAAATATTCAGGGTCACACAAATATGGGTGTACAAGGTTATATCCCATCTTGAAATTTTTATAATAAGAAATTGGAGACAATTGATAATTGATTAAAAGGTTATAGCTCTTTCATTGATGAGTTATTATGGAGACATTTAGAATTACAATTTAAGATATTTAAAACATGGCTTGCTGCTATATATTTGTATATTCTAATTTTTAAAATACTGGTATGTATTTTTTTTAAAGGTGGCAAAGAAAAATAATATGAACTGTGGTGATCTCTGTGTGTGGATTTTTATATTTCTTTAAATGTTTCTATGTTTCTAAATGGCTCTACAATAATTCTGTGTAATTTTTATAATCAAAATAAAAAGTACAGAATTATTTAAAATAGTTATACGAGGATGTCATTTGAACTACTTTAAATACAAATAGGTAGCAAATTATTTTTACAATGAAAAATATATTTCCCACATTCTCACTTG
This sequence comes from Enhydra lutris kenyoni, assembly GCF_002288905.1. NCBI lineage: Eukaryota > Metazoa > Chordata > Mammalia > Carnivora > Mustelidae > Enhydra > Enhydra lutris. Next base: position 20,207,452 of record NW_019154116.1, on the reverse strand, counting down.
CTGGAAAAAGGGAACAGATTTTCCTCCCACATGTGAGAAAAAAATCACCTAGGGAAAGAGGCAAAACATGCGACACTTTAATGCAAACCGAGACTTTTTCAGAATCATGTCAGGTTCTGAAAACAGAAGTTTATAATAGAAACTGTTTAGTAACATTAATCATAGCATTTGGTACCATCTTGCCCATAATGTCTAAACATTTATTTAAAGCTTTTGTTAGGGTTATAAAAGTACCTACATACAGAATGTTTATTGAATTTCATATTGAAATATCAAAATATTTTGGTTTTTTTAATGTCTAATTATTAGGTGATTTTAATGGTTTTTAATATGTCAATAATTATATTAAAACTAGATCTCAATTAAAATATATTCACCTTGATAATAAAAATATAGAGTTATCTTAAAAGTTGTGGGAAAAAATTTTTAATGTAGCATACATCCCTTTCAAACTGTATGGGACTATAATATTCTCACTGGGGACAAAAGTTCAGTTTTAATTTTTAAACTTTATAACAGAATTTCTTAAACAGCCAATTTAAATTATTTTGGTTCCTCCTCAAAGTTTATGAAATATTCAAGGTCAAAAGGAAAAGAACTAACTAGATGTATGTCTCTTTTTTTTTTTTAAAGATTTTATTTATTTATTTGACAGACAGAGATCACCAGTAGGCAGAGAGGCAGGCAGAGAGAGAGAGAGAGGAAGAAGCAGGTTCCCGCTAAGCAGAGCAGCTCCCCGCTAACCCAGGACCCTGGGATCATGACCCGAGCCGAAGGCAGAGGCTTTAACCCACTGAGCCACCCAGGTGCCCCTAGATGTATGTCTGTGTGTATATGTGTGTATGTGTATACATGAACATTGCAAAAACCATAATTCAACTGAGTAAATTTGAAGACCTAATTGGCTTTATTCAGTGGTTCATGAATTGGGCACCATCCCATCTAGTGAATAGAAAGGATCCCCATCCAGTGAGCTGTACAAAATGGAAGATGTTTATAGAGAGAAGTGGGCAAAGAATGTATTGTTTCAAATAAGGTCGCCCCTGTTTAGGGGATAAAAAGGGCCTATCTGTCGGTTTACCTCACTAGTGCTGATCAGGAAATTCCAGACTGACTACTTAAGGTTAGTTTCCTGGAAGGGGCTGAAAATGCAGTTAGGTTAGGTGTTAAATCTTGGTTTGCTGACATGAGGCTTAGCACCAGTGACTCCATTGTGGGCCTGTTATTTCTTTAAAAAAAAATTTATACATAAAAATGCAAAATAATAGAATGACTATTGCTATAACTCATTGTCACACTCTACTGAGTGCCACAGTGGTGATACTGTCTGATATATTAAGCATAATCTCATTTCTTTCTCAGCTAACTACTGCTACATGGCTCTAATACTCAAGAATGTCATCAGCATAAAATTCTAAGGAAATTCACTTAAATCACAGTCTCTCCCAACTTCATCTTCAGCCCTAAGAAACTAATAACACTTTTTTCTTCTCCTATAAACACGTTACTGTATATCACAAGTGGATAAGGATTTCACTATAATACTATTAGCACACCAAAGAGTTTAAAAATAATTCATTCATACCATGTATTACGGTCTATATTCTTTTTAAAGAGTATCAAAAATATAGCTTTGCTGGGGTTTTGTTGCTGTTTTTAATGTTTGAATCAAGATCGAAATATGGACCATTTTTAAATTTATTGCAGCTTCTCCCTCAGTTTATCTCTTTGTGCTGATTATAGTTGACCATTGAACTACATGGGGGTTAGGGATGCCAACTCCTGTGAAATTGAAAATCTGTATATAACTTTATATTCCCCCCAAATTTAACTACTCAAAGACTATTGTTGACTGGAAGCCTTACAGATAACATAAACAGTTAAAACATAACGTGTATGCTGCATATTTTATATACTGTATTCTTACAATAAAATAAGGTAGAGAAAAGAAAAATATTTTTTCAAATTTTTATTTGAATTCCAGTTAGTTAACATACAGTGTAAGATTAGTTTCAGGTGTACAATATAGTGATTCAACACTTCCATACAAGACCCAGTGCTCATCACAAGTGCACACTTTAATCCCCATCACCTATTTTACCCATTCCCTCCCACCTCCCCTTCAGTAAGCAACAGGTTGTGTTTTCTATAGTTAAGGGTTTGTTTCTTGGTCTGTCTTTATCTCTCTGAAAAGCGAATATTAGGAAAATCGTAAGGAAGAGAAAATACATTTACAGTGCTCTACTGCATTTATATATATGGACCTGTATGGTCAAATCTGTGTTGTTCAAGGGTCAACTATTTAAATTCATTATTTAAATGTGGTCACTTATACTATAGAATTTCCCCCTTTCTGGATTTGGGTTATTTCATTCTCATGGTTTCATATAATATATTGTTTTATGGCCTAAGTTTTCTGTGGAAGGGAAGTTAGATTTTGACACTTAATAAATTCCAGTAAGGTCATTTTGAGTTACTTAGATAAGGGAAAATGAGTTAACTAATTGAGTTAACTAATTATCTCACAGGGGTGAGCTGTAATATAAATGGAAACTCAATGAATATTCTTTGAAAATTTTCAAATGGAATATGGATTGATGGCAAGAGACAAATTTATTTCTGATTTACTTAACCAGGGATTCAGTAATTGCTTGCACAGAGAACAAGTAAATGCATATAAATTAGTATGGCTTCCCTCATCCTCCTCTTTCTCTCTAGGGACATACTACATGCATGTGTTGTTAGAGTTGAAAACACAGACACATTATTGTCTTTCAATCATCTTTTTATATTCCAGGTTGCAGCATCTTCTTAAAAGATTTACATTGCTAATCTCTGCACTTCTCTTAAAATAAATGCTTTTATAAGTATTGTCCCTTGGTAACTAAAACACAGCCTCAGCCAGACTATCTTATCATAGCAAAGCCAGCAGGATCGCTTTCCAGGTGGCCCTGAATAATCTCTACCTTTCCAGGATCCCTGATACCACATTTTTACACAAAATTTCTTCAAAGGCGTAGGGATAGGGGTAAGTAACATTAGGTACGTCCAGACTGAATGTAGCTATACAGGTTTATAACCTAAGGCTGTTGTATAGTATTTTAAAGAACTAAACAAGACTATGATGGACTAGAAATTCATTTACATAATACATTTTGATAAAAAAAATTTTTCTAATAAAGATAGCAGGTCAATTCAACTTGGTACCTGAGAAATAAAATGCCAAGAAATAAAATAATGATGTTAGCTTTACATACACTAGTGTTCAGAACTTCTGATTCCTGTCTGTACAACACATTTATTAGGTTATAGTTGAACATTCTATTAATCTTACTAAAACTTTTGGGTAAAACTGAATTTTCTTTAAACTCTGATAATAGTTTTATAAATAAAATGTGGTAGTTATTAATATGTTAGTGTATGACTTCAGTTTAAATATAAAAATAACAACCATTACCACATATTCTACATACTCTACATGAGGTCATGAATGAGGCATTTGCATATAAGATTCTTGTTGAGTTAGATGACTTCTATGCTTTTTTTCTAATTGTAGGATTCTATGAATATATTATTCCTGAAAAAATCTAAATTTATCTTCAGATTGGGGACCATGGGTGGCTCAGTTGGTTCAGTTCAAGTCACAATCCCAAGGTCCTAGGATAGAGCTCCCATGTGCGGCTCCCCGCTCAGTAGGGAGTCTGCTTCTCCCTCTCCCTCTCCCCTTTCCCCTGTTCTTTCTCTCTCAAATAAATTTAAAAAATCTTAAAAAAATTTAAAAAATACATAAATAATCTTCACAGATTTGGGTATGTATCAGTAACTCAGATACCTTTACATCCCTTTAACTCTACAAGTTACCTATAACATACAGTAATCTAATTCTAATTCTACTTTTATATACCTAATAAAATATAGCATCTTTAAGCATAGTATTTTCCATTGCATTTTTTAATCAATGATTTGGCCTATCAATTTAATTTTATACATATATATATATATATATATATATATATATATATATATATTTTGGAGAAGATAAGGATGATTTTAAAAACCAGTTACTCAAATGTAACTGACTGAATTATTATTTGGTAAAATTGAAAAGGTATACATTTCTCTATTTTCATCTTGTAAAGAACAACTGTTTATATTCCGGGCAGTTTGGTTTTTTGAGCCTCTCCAGTATCTTTGTCTCTATTCCCTCATTTGGCTATAAAAGCAAGTCTATATTCCTTTGTGAAACCATCCATCTTAATTCTCACTGAAACTGAACAATGTTGATCTCCCTAACCACCCCAAATTCAAAAATGGATATGTCTGATCCATTAGAGAATGAAACCTCTCTGAAAAATGATCGGGAAAGGAAACATGTGGCAGAAACAATAGTATTTCATTTCCTCCTTTCTGGACTTATAGGGAAGTATATTTTCCAAGCTCCCTTTCACTCAGGTGAGTGCATGTGATTAAATTCTTGGCAAGTCAGTTCAGAGTGCTTTTTTGGTGTTTTCTGTCTCTTCCCCTGCTATAGAGATTTTAAAATCATAGGTTAGAAATGGCATGACTAAAGGATGGGAAAGAGCCTTTTGATCTACATCAGTCATGGCTTGAGCAACAAATAAGACTTTCTTGTGTAAAACTGCCATTACAGTGTATATTTATGACTGCAGCAAGTCTTAAACCCAGTCTGACTAACAGGGATGGGTATGCAACCCCAGGTCAATGAGACTTAGTCTAGAATTGTTGGTGGAGCTATTTTAAGTGTAATCAATCTATTTCTATTGATGTTGCCAAAAAAATAGAAAGTAAGGTTAGTACTGCTGGAGATCAACTCATATGGTGGGGAAGTCCAGTTGAATTTAAAGTGGAGATATAAAAGAAAGGGCCTGACGATCTGAATGTTCATCTATAACCATATTGGAACATTTGAGTTATTTAAGCTAATAAGCGCTCTTTTTTTCTTAAGCCAATATGTGTTTTCTGTCATTTGTATTTTGAAGAGCTGAGATTGATAACAGCCATAGAATTCCAGTATGTTTTTTACAAACTTGCAATTCCCATATTTTGACCTTTGAAGATGAGGATTTTTATTTGATTGATTTCTTCTGTGAATATTGGAATGACAGCGAATAGGAAAGCTTCTTTTTTAAATCTCCCTTATTGGACGTTCTACTAGAAAGCCAGCATCATTGTTACACTAAAATGATTCTGTGTTTTGCCTGTCCATGCAACTTAATTGAAATTAACTTCCAGATAGCTTCTGTTCATTGTATTTTGTGTTAAAACATACAAACATCTACATATGCACACACGTACACACACACTTACATAACCTCTCTAAAAAGTATAATTTAAAATGACAGTTAGATCCCGATTCTGTAGACAATTATAACAACCAAGCTCATGTTGAATTCATCTTGCTTTTTGAATAATATTTTTAGCTATGAGAGTATCTTAATCCCATCACATACCTGCTGAAATCTAGAAAATCTCTACTCTTTAAAAATCAATTTCACAAACTTAATTTTTCTTGTTTTCCCAATTTTATTAGGCTAAATCTTATAAGATCTGTGTTAAAATTAAACTAGAAAAACTTCCTGAATCTTATTTTTATTGATTTTTCCAGACACAGCTTTAAAAGTGGCTACTAGATAAACACTACAGAAGAATTTTGTCCTATATATGAAGATTCTGAGGATTATTTATATTTAGGATTATCTATGTGAATTTGAATTATAAATGTCCCAGTTTAATTTAGTGGACTGTATTTAAGACTTTTTGTGCGTGTTAAATCACAAATCATGGGGTGCCTGGATGGTTCAGTGGGTTAAAGCCTCTGCCTTCAGCTCAGGTCATGATCCCAGGGTCCTGGGATCGAGCCCTGCATCGGGTTCTCTGCTCAGTGGGGAGCCTGCTTCCCCCTCTCTTTCTGCCTGCCTCTCTGCCTACTTGTGATCTCTGTCTGTCGAATAAATAAATAAAATCTTTTAAAAAAGAATCACAAATCAGTTGGTTCTAATATTATGGCATATTTGTTCAAGTTTTATTATTCTGGGGCTTCAATATTGGTTTACATACAGAGATGTAAAATACTATTATATAGAATATTAAAATGTAAAATAAAAATAATATACTTTAGAAAAGTACGTAATTTATTTTAAGGAGAAGTTTTTAAAAATATAGGTTGATCTTTTACAATGATAACCTTATTGTAAACTAATAGTTTTAGCTTTCTCTTCCCCTTGACTCATAAGTTTTCCAGTCCTCTCATAAGGGTTATGTTAATTAATTTATTGATTGATTTAATAATTATGTATTGCTACTGGATTTACTGTAAACTATTGATCTCACTCATAAAAGGTTGCCTGCAGACTAAACTCAACATTATTGAAATATTTCAATAATTTAAGAGTGTTGTTATTTTTTATCCTTACGTCTGAATACTATTAGCTGAATAATGTAAATAAGCCTGATTAGTTATTTCAGGAAGCAGAGTTATAAAAAAAATGAACTAAAATTCTAAGACCTTTTGTTTACATGGGCTGCTTATTTTCCAAAAATTCTGTCTGCTAACTTTTGTCCCCTGGATGCTGGCCAAGGTGTCTAGTCCGATGCAACTACATAAAATACTCAAATTAGTTATCGCAAATAACTTAGAACCTCTGCCAATATTATAAAATCAAACTCCATATCTTCATGCTTGTCGTTGAATAAATAGTGTAGAGAGAGAAAAAAGTGGAGAACTTCATGTAATGATGACATTTGAAATTGGTCCATTATTCAATAGTTTTTCAACTAAAAGAACACCTTCGAAATATGAACATGATCTGGTGTACATGTGAGATACAAGCTTCTTAAAATACTCCCTGAAATCATTTATCTACAGTAAATACTCACTATACCTTGACTATAGGTAAGTCTACTTAAATAAGATGAATTCACTGTGGCTCATGCAAAAATAAGATTTTATCAAAGACTTCATCATTGGGAGGCCACACTGTTCTGGGCTCAGAGAAAGCCAAAGAACACTTAAAGAATATCCAATAGCTCTACCACATGTCGGAGTGGATCAGTGACCTAAATGGCTATAGTGGACTTTTAGACACCAGGGCTTCCCATGACTTGCTTATGGAATTTGTAATTTTCCTTTAGATTATATAAGAGATAAGGACTACAAATACAAATGCTCAAGAGGACAGATTTTTGAATTTTTCAAGGGCAGAAAAAAAATCTAATTATTAAAAAATATGAGATTTCCCAGTTGAAAATGTTGCCTATATTAGTTTTGGAAGCAACAATTTTCATTCTAAACAAAATACATTAAACAAGTCTTTGCTAACACTTGAGTGACCAGAGTGTGATTTAAGTGCCCAAGGGCCTTGAATAATACAGTGGAGATAAAAAGGAAGAAACAGTATGTAAAAATGTGCTCCTGACAATCCAGCATGTTTAGTGACCAAGGAACCCTAGTGTTTCCCTCATTTTGACTAAGTTTTAAACACTTCTACCTGACTCTAGACCCTGACCTTTTTTCTTAGAGAATTTATTCTAGAAAACATGTAAACTCTTTCTCTGCCCCCTTGAGATGTAAATCTCCTCAAAAGCCTCTCACCAGTAATGTCCTCAAGTTCCTGGGAGCCATTCCTTTAAAATGTAATCATCAAGGAAAACAGCACCCCTATCTGCCTGTCTCAGTAAGAAGGCAAGAGACTAACTGTGATGAGCACTAATGAGCAAATGCAAGCTACCTAATCAAAAAGAAAGAACTTGTTGGGGTGCCTGGGTGGCTCAGATGGTTGAACCTATGCCTTCAGCTCAGGTCATGATCTCTGGGTCCAGGGACAGAGCCCCATGTTGGGCTTCCAGCTCAGCAGGAGTCTGCTTCTCCCTCTCCCTCTGCCTCTCTCCCTTATTCATGAGCTTTCTCCCTCTCTTTGTTTCAAATGAATAAACAAACAAACAAACAAAAAAGAACTTGCAAACTCAGGAAGAACTGAATGCATCTGGCACAGCCCATCCATCAGTCCCCGCCCCTTTGAAGTCCTCCAGTACTTTTCTACTAGCTTACTCCAGTGCATAACTGCCCTCCCACCTTTTGTCTGAATGGAATTGCGTTCAAAGTGAGTTCTGTCCCCTCTCCACTATTGCAAAAGCCTTGCGGAAAGTCTTCCTTGAATGTTGAACTTTGTTCAGTGCAATTTTTGTTTTGACAGTATGTGTCAACATTTTAAACTTCATTTACAGAAATAGGAAGATCATAATTATACTCCAGACATGTTAGACTCATTTGTTCAAGTTATACATTGCAATTACCTGTGGTCTATGGATCTTACACATTGGACAGGTTTCTAGGCAAGTGTGGTTTAGTTTTCTACCGTGACTAGAAGGGTATTCAACCAATAATAGGCACTCACTACATGTGTTTGGAGTGAGGTAAGTGTGATATAGAGAAATAGCTCTGTCCAAGCCACTAAACTAGTTATTCTATGGCGGGGGGGTAAAATAAAAGGATTTAAAAATGAGAAGAGTCAGAAGTGGTATAACCAGACAGAAATGTACAATAAGCTGGAAGTTATTTTGAACATAGTTGCATTCATTTATCAGTTATATGGTCACAGATCAAAGAAATAGTTATCTGCTTTCACCGAAATATATTTATGTATAAATTGGGGAGACAGTAGCAACATTATCAAATATTACAGGGAGGGCTTTTGATATTTAGTAGTTTTTGATAACCTTGTCAAATAATAGTTACTATATATGGTTTATTATCTTAAATTTTTTCCTCTAAAATAATCACTCTAAACAACATTATACTGATTAGTAATGGAATAATATGTAATTATTTGGGAAAAATATTGAGTAGAAATATTAGGAGTTATAATCATTTGAAACTCATCCTGTTTTAATCCTATTAGGCCTTTTGTTTTTGTTGTTATTCAAACAACTGACATATTTTTTCCCTACTATGTGGATTCCCGTTAATACTTCCAGAAAATTTTCAAGGATTATGTTGACTATCATATCTCTGCTCAGTCAATAATTGGGTCGGTCACTCTCATTTAGGGTCTTTTATATATTCCATATAAGAAACACATTTTACTGCACTGTACTTGTGTATATTTGACTAAACTGAGACTCTCTTCATGTAGAAAATATGACTATTTCATTGTTATTTCTTGGAAGCCTATCATCTGTGTCCAGCACATAATACATACTCAATATTCAGTTGTTGATTGGTTGGCTGTCTGGCTGGCTGAGGCCATTTTTCTCAATTTTTGTTCCAAAGTGAATAAAACATGGGGAATTAAGAGAAAACCTTAAGAACAAAAGCAAAATTACTTTTAGCCCCTTCCTAAAATAACAATAATGGCAAAGATAAATAGGTCAAAATAATAGGTTTTGGTTGACTTGAAACCACATGGATATATGAAAAACACTTTATTGTTGTCACTCAGACTTATCTTTATTTATTGTTAATGGGGCTGACATATACAAAGGAGAGAATACACACACACACATCACACTTATATTGTCTCACTTGTGCTGTTGTTTGACAAAATAAATTCTTTAAATGTAAAATTATAAAAAGTGTCAGGAATACTATAATAATGTCTATTTGGTTTCACAAATTATCGTTTACAAAGACAGACTGCTTCATGGTTTCAAATAGACACAAAAATGAATTGCTTTAAAAATGCTACCATTTTTTGTTATTTTTCCATGCTGGGCACTGACAACATATTTTCTATTTCATTTGATCTACACATTAATCCTTTATAGTGATTACTATTGGGTTTCCTTATTTCTGGAAAGACCCTTATCATTAGAGAATAACTTTGCCTAAGTTCCCTCAGCTAACATGAGTTAAAATCCAAATTTGAGTATAAGGATTTATGATCCAAAGCTCCTTTTTATGTATTATAGTATGTTCCATTTGTACAGAAACATCTGCATAGACTCTTCAAACCCTCGCAATTTAAATAGAGGTCCTTAATGAAAGGCTGAATACATTTGCTTTGTGTGATAACCTTAGCTTTAGCAGAGTATAGGGATGGAACCCATGTATCTAAAGTGTAGGTATTATGCTAAAAGATTACTCTGGTGTGAAAATATGTCTTGAGTATCCTTTCCTCCAGTGGAGGCCAAACTTAGGAATAATTCAGATTGGAAGAGAGAATAATAACTTTTCTTAAAGAGCAGAAAGGGATAGCATTCTTGTACCCAAGGCTTCGTAAATACCATGTTTGCACAGATAACAAAAAATTTTAAGCAAACCTTTTCATTTTTATAGCTAACAGATAATTTCATGTGGATTCATTACTTTATAAAGAAGAGAAAGTAAGTGAGAAGAAAAAGACTAAGAAAACACATTTTATGATACCCATTATGTGCAACCAAGTTAATGATGAAACTTCATTTTCTGTAACACTCCAAAGAACTGGAAGCATAGAAATACAAATCACACCTTCTTAATTAGAACAAATTAATTACTAAAAATGATGAAAACAATTTGCAATCATTTTGTTTTCTCTAAAATTACATATTAGTTTCTATATGCATTTCTATCTTGAAGTACAATTTTTGTTTATTAACATTTGTTACCAAGTACAGTATATCATCCATAATTCTGGGTTATTAAATTCCTGGAGCATGCAATAGAGCAAACTTAATAGATTTTATGCAAATTGTTATATAACAAAATAAGAGCAGATGGGACTCATCACATCAGAATCTTCCAATAAAAGTTTCATATTTTTGTTAAAATTAAACAAAACATACAGGTATCTCTGTGGCTTTCAACTTACTTTAAACCATCCCTCCTAACTGTTTTTTAGCCATTCTCATAACCTTTTATACCACATTATGATAACATTTCTGTTTTAACATTCTTTTGATGTTGTTACTATCTTTATCTTGTTATTAAGATCTGTGGGATAATTTATGCATACCAACATTTTCACTTCAAAATAATTTATGGATAAATAGAGGACAAAATTTAGCTTAGGGTATAGTTGAACAATTAAAGTACAAATAACAAAAATGTGAAGTTGCTAGTATTGTATTTATTTTTATTAAAATAAGCATATAAACACATTCACACAAATATATGCATTTATAACCCATGTCTTTTGTGTTTTCTTTCTAAACTCAAGAAATACAATACAGAAAAAATTATCTCAAGAACAATTACATGTAGATATTTAATCTGAAGGCAATACACTTTAATTCTATATTTTTACAGGTCTTTTTACACAGGCAGAACATTGCATTTCATAACTACACTGCCACTTTGTAAAATGGACTTCAGAGTTATAATAGTGCAAATAAAGTAATGATTTGGTGAGATATTCACATACACTTTTATTTAAATTTAGAAAACTATACAGGACAAATGTTCATTTTGGGCATTGGAAAAGGAATCAGACACGTTAGCGTCAGATAGCTGAACAAAGTTTGAGGAAGGTCATTTTGTCAGTCCCTTGATTCAGGGAAGTTCATGAAAGAGCATGAAAAGATGTCTGTGTCAAGCTTAACACAGTAATTCTTTTCTTTATACAATGAAGCATTTAAGTTGAGATGTAATAGAGCAAAACAAAGAAAGAAGCATATGTATCTTTATAGGACACAAAAGAGACAGAGTACATTCATTTATTGTATTTCTCAGTGCAGAGATATAAGGGGATCTTCCATTGTGCCTGTACTGAGGCATTTCAGCACAATTTTTTTTTTTAATTGAAATGAGTGTGGGAACTGAAAAACAAACAAGGGAGCAAACAGGTGTCACAAGTTAACAGGTGAAATAAACAGGTCAAACTGTTCTGTAGACTATGTTAAAAAATAATTTCCCTTAGATTATTAATAAAGTTGGCATTATCACAGCATAGTAAAATAATAAAGTATTAATAAAATATTTAAACTACATAACCACTTAAAAATTAGGTGAACCTCAAGATACCTACTTGATCAAGTGGAAAATTGTTTAGTTTTTAGAGAGTACTTGGAAAATAATTTAAAATCCTATAGGTTATGGTTGAAATTCTCCCAGAAATATATCATAATTTTGTTATTTTTATTGAGAATAATTGAAAATAAATGGACAGAATATGGTTATTTATTCATTTATGAGTTTACTATTCAGAAATAAATGCTCTCATCAATATTGATAGTAACCACAGGAGAAGAAAATTAAAGATACTTTAAAAAATAATACTCAAAATTATACCATAACTCAATAATAAATTAACAATAAATAAACAAGGTTTATAGGTTAAAAATATCTTGAATGGGGCGCCTGGGTGGCTCAGTTGGTTAAGCGACTGCCTTCAGCTCAGGTCATGATCCTGGAGTCCAGGGATCGAGTCCCACATCGAGCTTCCTGCTTGGCAGGGGGTCTGCTCCTCCCTCTGACCATCCCCTTCTCATGCTCTCTCTCTCTCTTACACACACTCTCTCTCTCTCAAATAAATAAGTAAAATCTTTAAAAAATATATCTTGAATATGTACCAAAATTGTACTGGTGAACAATTATTAAATGATATAATAAGTGGCTGAAACATCAGATTTCTTCAATTTATGTATCATTTATGTATCATATGTAATTTTACTTTAAATTGTAGATTTCCTCATAACAAAAAATTTACTTTAAAATTTGTACGGAAAATGAAATCCATAAAAATTGGATAGTATGTATATTGTTGCTGTAAATGATATAAAATTATTGTAAAACTACCCTGATTAAATAATAGTGATGTTGGTCCAGCAACAAGATATTCAGATCAATGAGCAGAACACAAAGTTATTAATTAAAGAAGAAATTTTTTAAATAAAACCAGCATTACAAATTAGAGGGGCAATGTGTGGATTATTCAGTAAATGGCATGATTAACAACTGCTAATCATGCAGTTGCTACTTCTGACCTGTCAGCTTTCTTTTGAAATAGTGATGTGACCCTGTTCTTAATGCCTAGAATATTTTTCATTATTTTGAAAATCTCTTCTTGAAAAGCCTTCCTATGCATGTAATGGCGAGAATTCAGTTTTAATTATGGTGTATTTCTTTTGATCATTTTAAGCCTTTTGCCCAATTTGAGTGTTGTAATATAGATAATTCTGAGTATCAACAGTGTCAGCTATCTCCTTAAATATGATTCACATTAAACTTAATTACTTTTAGTTTTAAGAATACATTTGAGAATAAGAATGTGTTAAGTAGTCATATACATATATATCACTATATCATATAGAATTTTTTGTTATGATCTTGGTTTTCTTTCCCTTAAGGTCCTAAAGATATTTCATTTTAAATATCAAAAATATAAACAATTACCTAGGGGAAAGAAAAAGCAATGGATTGAGACATCTTGAAATATTAATTGTTTGTAATTTTAATATAAAGTCCCTAAAAATAGATGTTATCTTACATTTCCACTACTTTTTATATGTAGTAATAATTATATAAATGCATATATCAAGTTTATGAACCATGCCTGAGTTTTTAGTAACATATCAGTCAACTCTAGATAATTATGAAAATGAAACAAGTTCTCTAAAACGTGAGCCTTGGGATCTTTTAATATATTGGTCAAGTTGTATTATAGGACAGTATGGCTTAGCTCAGCATACAAGAAAATATGAATTGAAGCAGTGTTATTACTGCTACCGCCCAGATATTTTGAAAAAAGGTCAAGAGCAATTAACTGACTTTTAAGAAGTTTGATTATAAAAAAATTGTATTATTTACTATATTAAATACTACCACACAGTATATATGATACCTCTTGGGAATTAAATGAACAAAAATTTTACTAACATGAAAATTAACCTCAATCTATTCTTCATAACATATATAAACATTAGCACAAAAGGGATCAAAGACTTAAATATAAAGCATAAAATTATAAAACTTCTAAGATGAACCACATGAGAATATATTTGGAACCTTGACTAAGGCACAGACTTCTTAGAAAACCAAAGAATAATATGTAAAAAATGAGTTGATAAATTGGTTTGCATAAAAAGTAATAACTTCTGATATTCAAAGTTTAAGAAAATGAAAAGACAAGTCACAGATTGTGAAAAATTAATAAAGAAATGATGCCTGAAATATATTAAAAATTTTTAAGTTCGATAATAAGAAAGCAAACAATGACAAAAAGGAGCTCAAAATATTTGAACAAAACTACAACAAAGTAGAATTATGGATAAAAAATAAGCACGTCAAAAAATGCTCAACATCATTAGGCATTAGAGAAATGCCAGTTAATACCAAAATGAAATGCTACTACATACTTAACCACAGGAATGTAAAATTGAAGCCAACAAATAAAATTGATCATACCAAGCACTTGTGAACATAGGGAGAGCAATGAGAAATCCTATACATTGTTGAATGAACTGTAAAATTTCATAATCATCCTAGAAAATAGCCTGGTCAGTCCTCACAAATTTAAATATATCCTAACAATTTGAACTACAGATTCCTCCCAGGTATTTACTCCAGAGAAATTAACAATTTATGATTGCACACAGCCTTTACGCAAAGGTTTATCATAGCTTTATTCGTAACGTAAAAAGTATAACCAACCCAATTGTCCCTAAATCAGAAAATGGACAAAATCTATTTATCCATACAATGAAAGTAATAAAAAAGGAAAATTTACAGATACATGCAACAAGAATGAATCAAACACACTATGCTAAGAGAAAAGTAGAGAAATTCAAAAGCTTATGCAAATATTCCCCATATTAGCAAATCATATCCAGCAAAGTTTAAAAATAATTATATTCTATGACTACTTTGAAAATATTCCAGACAGACAAGGGTTGTTTCTCATTTGAAAATTAATAAATAAAATAAAAACTAATAAGTAATAAATACTTAATAAATACAATATACCACATCCCCCAGTGGATGCCTGAAACCACAGATAGTACTGAAACTTCTTTTTCCCCTATATGTACATACTTATGATAAAGTTTAATTTACAAATTAGACACAGTAAGAGATGATTAACAAGATAGATAATAATAAAATAGAACAACTATAATAATATACCATAATAGATGTGATCAGAAACCTTAGTTCAGCATATGATTTTTTTTTCTTTTCTCATTAAGTTGAGAACTTTCAACTCTTTCACTTAAAGGAAGCACTGTACACCTTCTCTTTGGCATATCTGAACTGAATCACTATTCTTGCACTTTGGGGCCATTATTAAGTAAAATACTTGAACACAGTCACTACAGTACTCCAACAATTTATCTGATAACCAAGATGGCTACTAAGTGACTCACAGGTGGTTAGTATATACAATGTGGATATACTAGACAAAGGGAGGATTCAAGTCCTGGGCAGGACAAAGGGAGACTATGAGACTCTATCACACTACTCAGAATGGCACAAAATTTAAAACGTATAAATTACTTATTTCTGGAATTTTCTATTTAATATTTCCCTGGTTGACTGAGCGTAACTGAAACCACAGAAAGTGAAACCATGGAATGGGGGCAGTGCTATTCTATGGGAAAAAGGATAAATACATAAAGCAATGGAAAAAAAATGGAGAACTCAGAGATAGATCCATACAGATAAATACGCCCAAATGTTTCTTGACAAAGATACAAAAGCAATTCAATTGAGGAGGCTAGCTTTTTCAAAAAATTGTACTGAAGTAATTGGGACATCCACAGGCAAAAACAAAACAAAACAAAAAACAAACAAAACGGAACCTCAACCTATAACCTAAGCCTCACACGTTGTGTATAAAGACTAACTCAAAATGCATATTGGATTTAAATGTAAAAGCTTCTAGAAAAAATGAGGGGAAATATTTGGGATCCAGGCCTACATGAGTAGTTCTTAGATATGATATCCAAAGTACAATTGAAAAAATAAAAAACTGGGACATCTGGGTGGCTCAGTCGGTTAAGCCTCTGCCTTCCTCTCAGGTCATGATCTAGGGTCCTGGGATTGAGTCCCACATTGGCAGGGTGGAGGGGGTGGGGGGTTGCTTGCACAGCAGAAAGCCTACTTCTTTCTCTGCCTTTGCCTGCCACTCTGCCTGCTTGTGCTTTCTCTCTCTCTCTTTCTGACAAATATTGACAAATAAATAAATAAAATCTTAAAAAAAAAGGAAAAAGAAAAAAATTGATAAATTGGACCCCATCAAATTAAAAATTGCTGCTATGCTTAAAGGTAAAAGAAAAAAGAAGAATGAACAGAAGTTACAGATCAGGGAGAAATTATTTATAAACAACATACCTGTCAAAGGACTTGCATCTGGAATATATAAAGAACTCTAAAAACTCAATAGTAAAAGAATAATAGTATGTTGAAAAAATATGTAGGGTATATGCACAAATATTTCAATGGAAAGGATATATGGATGGAAAATTACACATGAAATTATATTCGGTGTTATTAATCATAAAGGAAATGTAAACTAAAACCACAATGAGATATTGCACAACTACTAAAATGACTAAAACAAAAAATAGTGAAAACAAAAAATGCTAGCAAGAATGCAGAGAAAGAAAAAAAAAAAAAAAAAAAGAGTAAACCAAGTCCAGAGCTAGAAGAAGGAAGGAAATACTTAATATTAGATTGTAGATAAAACAAACAGTAGAAAAATAATAGAATCAATAAAACAAAAGTGTTTTTTAAAATATTTATGTTGTAGAGAGAAAAAGAAAGAAAGCAAGAGCAGAAGGGCAGAGAAAAAGGAGAAGGAGAATCTCAAGCAGACTCCCCATTGAGTGCAAACCTACCATTCAGGGCTTGTTCTCAGGACCCTGAGATCATGATCCAGGGGTGAAACCAAG
This sequence comes from Enhydra lutris kenyoni, assembly GCF_002288905.1. NCBI lineage: Eukaryota > Metazoa > Chordata > Mammalia > Carnivora > Mustelidae > Enhydra > Enhydra lutris. The sequence goes on along the minus strand of NW_019154116.1, from coordinate 20,190,628 downwards.
AGCCTTATGGTTAACTGACCGAGCCATCCAGGCACAACCCCCTTCTTTTTTAAAGGTGTATTTATTTATAAATGTTGGGTTTTTTTAAGATTAATAAAATTGAAAACTTTAGCCAACTGACCATGAGTAAAAAGGATTCAAATTTACAAATAAATGAAAATAAGGAAAATATTATAACCCTTACAGAAATAAAAATAATTTTAAAAGAATACTATGAAAAATTGTGCACCAATAAATTAGATCAACTAGATGAAATGGACAAGTTTTTAGAAACATACAAACCACCAAACTGACTCAAAAACACACAAAAAAGTAATAATAATGACACCTACAACATGAGAATGAATTAATAATCAAACACTGAGCAAAGAAAAGCCCAGAGCCAGATAGCTTCACTGGTGAATTCCACCAAATATTTGAAAAGTTAAAACCCATTTTTATAAAGTTCTTCTGAGAAACAGAAGAGGAAGAATAGTTCTCAACTTATTTTGTGAAGCAAATGTACCCTGATAGCAAAACCAGACAAAGAATTCACAAGTGAATAAAACAACAGACAAATATCCCATGTATATGATGAATATAGATATAAAAATCCTCCACAAATTAGGTATCTAACAGCATGTTAGAAGTATTATATGCCATAAATATTTAACATCAATCTTTTAAAAATTCTTCCAAAAACTAGAAGAGTAAGAAACATTTCTCAACTCATTCTAGGAGGCTAGTATTAACATTGTTATGAAGCCAGACAAAGATGCCATGGAGAAGAAAACTAAAGGTTAATATCTCTTAAGAAGACAGATGCAATTAGTCTTTGATAATATACTAGCAAAAAAAAAAAAAAAATCCAGTGGTATATTAAAAGATTTGTACACTGACTGTGGAATTGATAAAACAATTGAAAAATGTAGGAATAGATGAGATTTCCTTCAAACAAAAAGCTCACTGCTAACATAATATATAATGGTGAAAAATAAGATGCTTTCCCATTGACATCTAAAACAAGACAAAGGTGTTCACTCTCATCAATTCTATTTACATTATACCGCCAGTGTTAGAGGGCAATTAGGGAAAGAAATGAAATAAAACACATCCAGATTAGAAAGGGAGGAGGAAACTCTCTCTTTTTGCATATGACATTATATTATGTGTAAAATCCTGAGGAATCCAAAATACCTATTAGAGCTAATAAATAATTTCAGCAAGTTTATAAGATACAAGAGCAGTATACAAAAGTCAGTTTCATTTCTGATTTGAATAAATATCCAAAAATGAAAACGGAAAAAAAATTCCATTTACACTATCATAACACAGTCTAAATACTTGGGAGTAAGTTTAACAAAAGAAGCAGAAGACTGCTACCACTGAAAATTACAAAACACTATTTAAAGGTATTAAAGATGACTTGAATAAATGGAACAGCATTTCAAGTTCTTGGATAAGCACTAGTCCATAAATGATCTATAGATTCAGGGCAATACTATCAAAATTCCCGGTGGCTTTTTGTAGAGTTTATAAACTGATCCTAAAGTTAATATGCAAGGGACACCTGGGTGGCTCAGTTGGTTAAGTGTCTGACTTTGGCTCAGGTCATGATCTCAGGTCCTGGAGTCAGGCAGCATCTGGTTCCCTGCTCGATGGGGAGTCTGCCACTTCCACTGCCTCTCCTTCCCACTCATATTCTTCCTCTCACTCTCAAATAAATAAATAAAATCATGAAAAAAATAATATGCATATTCAAGGAAACCCTAATATTTAAGCAGTCATGATAGTAGAGTAGGAAAATTCACTCTTTTTGATTACAGAAGTTACTATGAAGGTAACACATTTTCTGTCTAGGTTTCCAGCATGCGGTCCTACCCTACAAATTTCAGACTCATGATTGCCACTTCTACTCTTGCCTGAGTCTCCAGGTGGCTGGTTTGCTGTGTAGATTTCAGACTCACTAGACTCTACAACTGTGTGAGCAGGATGGAAACTGGACAAGATATTCATGTTACAGTCTTTTTTTTTTTTTTAAGATTTTTTATTTATTCACTCGATACAGAGAGAGATCACAAGTAGGCAGAGAGGCAGGCAGAGAAGGGGGAAGCAGGTTCCTTGCTGAACAGAGAGCCTGATGCAGGGCTTGATCCCAGGACCCTGAGACCATAACCCGAGTCAAAGGCAGAGGCTTAACTCACTGAGCCACCCAGGCGCCCCTCATGTTACAGTCTTAAGCAGAATTCCTTTCTCTCAGGGAAACCTGTTTCTTCTCAAAATGCCTTCAAGTGATTAGATGAGACTCACCCACATTACAAGGAACTTTTTTTTTTTTTTTTAGTTAAAATTAACTCATTGCAGATATTATTCACAAAATTCTTTCATCACAACACCTAAACTATCATTTGACCAAACCAACCACCATATTATGGCCAAGTTTATACTTCTAAATGTATGCTTAAAAATTTATGTTTCGGTAAAAATGTATGCTTACCAAATTGATACTTTTGACTACTTTCTGATGTTCAAAAATGATTTGCTTGTTGCAGAGTTTACAAGACGAATAGATGAAATAATGCAGGAAGATGGAAAGATCAAGAGAGGTAGTAACATTTGATCAAGTGTGACTAACTCTATTTTAAAACAGTTTGTAAAAAACAATAATAAAAGAACAGAGATGAATGGAAGATAGGACTAAAAAATTTCATGATGCTAAAATGGAAATAAAAAATTAATGATAGGGGCGCCTGGGTGGCTCAGTGGGTTAAGCCGCTGCCTTCGGCTCAGGTCATGATCCCAGGTCCTGGGTTCAAGCCCCACATCCGGCTTTCTGCTCAGCAGGGAGCCTGCTTCCTCCTCTCTCTCTGCCTGCCTCTCTGCCTACTTGTGATTTCTCTCTGTCAAATAAATAAATAAAATCTTTTAAAAAATTAATGATAAAAATATATTAGCCCTAAGAAATAAGCAAAAGGAAGATTTTGAAGTCATAACAAAAACAATGATAATTATAATAAAACTACTTTCTATTATTTAAGTTATTTGAATATTCTTATATTCCTTTAAACAATGATTAATTTTTGTTGTTTCTCTCTAAAGTTCTATATATAAAGCTGCCCTGCATATAAGTAGTTTAAAACCATTGTTTCTATTAAAAATACTGACTTCCTATTTTCTCATTTGTATGCAAATATTATATTTATTGTTTATTTTCTGAGAAATAATAATTTTCCATTTGTTAATTATGCCCCTAAAAAAGAAAGATCTTAGAGCTAAAACAGGGCAATAATTTGAAGCTAAAATAAAATTATAAACTCCGAGAAGCATAATTTAAAAGTTAGATTACGGTGTTCACCCGCAAGGCTTTTTATTGATACCTAAGGAGACCCAACAACAGCAAAATATCTCACGTGACTTCATTATGATTCAAATTTTTCTACTTAAAAGGTGTAGCTATTCTTATATATGAGAGCAATGATATATTAAAAAGTGCTCAGCCCACATTCTATAATAACTTAAATTGAACAAAAATAAAAAACTTGTTTGATTAAACAAAACAAGCTAATATAGTCTCAATTTCTAATGAATATCAGTTATTTATTAATTATTGCTCATCTAACTGGATTAGTTGAATTAGTTTTTGGTTATCCACACTGAACTACTTTTGCTGTTCAAATACTCAAGCAGTCTTTGTTACCTCCTTTAAATGTGATGAGGTAGTAAACTAGCATGAAAACAGTCTATTTTTTATGTGTAGTCATGACATGCCAAATTGATGAGTAATCTTAAATTTTTCATTCTTAACTACTTTTCCACAATTTAATGCATGTAAGCCTGATTGTTTTGAAAACTTCCAGCGATATTTACAGTAAAATGGAATTACTATTTTAGGTACTAGTTTTACAAATACTGTTTAACTAGCAGAAGCAGGTTAAGATACAAGAAGGAGCCTTGCAATGAGAACTTAGGTAACAGGGCACAAGACACTTTATATCCTTTAGTTTCCGTGTCCATAGTGGTTAAAGAAACTATTGCGTTTGATAAGCAATTCCTATTGATAAGCAATTCCTAAAATGTAATTCTATGGAGATATTCAATATGACTTTAAGCAGCACATGGATGAAATTTAAAAATTGTTACATCTATAGCTTAACGTGAAATAGAAAGCTCAAGTTACTTTCTCACATTCAACTACTACTACTGAACATAATCAAACAGTGAAAACTACTTTATCCCTGAAACATGATGCTAATTATTGTTTTGCATATGTAGATAATTCATTATGGATAGAAAGAGAAAAATCACTTTAACTGACAGTATAAAAATCATTGACTGTTAGGTCCGTTATTAAACGAAATGAGACTGAGACAAAGTGGAAGTTATTTAAAGCTTTATTTTATGATAAGTATTAGAAGTCAGACTGATTGGCCAGGGGATCGAGACTGAAACAAGGTGAAAGTTATGCAAAACTCCATTCTATGCTAAGCATTAGAAATCCGACTGACCGGCCAGGGCTGTCTCTGAAGAATGCGACCACCCCCAGCTTACAGATTTAAGAATTGACTGACTGACCGGTCAGGGCCGCCTCCGAAGAGAGCGAACACCCCCATTTTACAGGCTCATGAATCAACTAACTGACCGGTCAGGGCGTCTCCGAAGAGATCCACCCCTCCCAGCCTCACAGACTAACTTTTACAGAGCAAAAGCCTGGCCACACATAGGTGGCCAATGAGACTGTAACATTGCATAGTCATGTTAGGCCACACGCAGGTGGCCAATTGAATTACAATTTACCCTATAGTAGCTGTTTGACCCGACCTATTACTCTGGTCAGAATTGGTGCTCAAGGTTGGCACCCAAACAACGGAGTTTACATTCTTCGGTGGTTAGGGAAAAAGTATGTGTGTTTCTTACTGATTGGATGTCTCCACCTGGCCCGACTCATCCTTGTATTCTGGGCTCTGTTATCAGGAACTGGCCGGCCTGGCCTTGTATTCTGGGCTCTGTTATTAGGAACTAGTTGACCATATTTTACTGGTTTCTCAGACTTGCTTCTAAGTACGTTTCTCTGGGGGAAGGGGGGCAGGGTCAGTTTAAGTTTTACTGCACAAACAACAAAATGGCTTTTAACCAAGATGGAGTTGCTCTAGCTAAATAGGTCCTTACATTGACCATAACTGAAAAAAAAAAATATTGGTCCAAACCCAGTTGAAATGGCCAATGAATTTTCTCAGTAGTGGCCTTACATTTTAAATATTTCTTCAGAAATACAACTTTATGGTATCCTAAACTGAATATCACTCATCATTTGCAAAAGAAAGGAGAATTGATTTTGCTAAATAAGTGTCAATATCAGTGACTAAAAAAGATATACAGGTGAATACACATAAAACCAGAAAGAAATAGCAAAACCCTAGAATTTTTATAGTGATTTAAACAATCATGTTCTCTATAATGCAAAAGAGGACCAAAATATATGCTTGCAAATGTTAAGTCTTTGGAAAATATATAATATTTATTTGACAATATTTTATCTACTTAGCTCAGTTTGAAAATGGGTTACATTAGTAAATAAGGAATTACTTAGTTTAATACTTTTTTCTAAAATTCACTGAGTTTAAAATTTCTTTTTCACTATTAAATAAAACTAGAAGCTAAATGAGCATTTATTGCAAATATTCCCTAACATAAATAAATATATACAACCTATTCTCAGGTATTTTGCCCAAAAATTTTCTTTTAACACAGGAGTCAGCAAACTTTCGTAAGATGTCAGATAGTAAATATTTTAAGTTTTGTGGGCAGTTCATTCTATATGGAAAATCCTTAAGTCAAAAAACAATTATAGAAAGAAAATTTATAGAAAACAGCCAAAGTTTATATAAAGAATGGGGATGGCTTTTTTTCCAATAAAATGTTATTTACAAAAGCAGGTCACAGGTCACATTTGGACTTCTGGATGGATTTAGTCCACAGGTTGTAGTTCACTGACCCGTTATAATGCAACTGGGGATGTAGTATTAAAAATTATGTTTATGAATACTATATTAGCTATTCCCTATACAATATCAACTATTAAGTTAATAAATTCAATGTCTTATTTTCCTAATTTTATACAATCTCTGTATAAGAATAACCATAATGATCTCTATAAAATGCAACACATTTTAATTAAGTTTGATGAAAAAATAAGAATATTTTCAAACTTTTAGAAGTTTTATTTGGGTTATGTAAGCCTGAAGGGAGAATAGAGAAAGCTAATTGCAAACAGTAAAACATGTAAATGCAGATAATATGATTTAATACTAGCTACAGATCATTCAATGACATTTAAATTATTAGAACCTAGGTTTATTATCTTCAAGTGTAAAAACAGTATTTCAGAAAAATCTTCTATATTAGAAACTTGGTTTTGAGAAAGGTGAGCTGTAACTAATGTTGGGTTTAATTGTCAACCTCCCATATGGATAATTACATGAGAATCTCTATTAACACATTTCCTCCTAATTATTCATTCTCTTATTGAAATATCACAATAAAAGAAACTCAAATCTAAATTTCTCTTGGACTTTTTTTAAGACCATAGTGAATCAGTTTATCCTACCTGAAAACAGAAAAAAAAAAAAAAAATCAGCTACAAAATTGATCCAATCACTGACTAGTAGAGGCAGAAATCACACAACAGTAAGGGAAAAAAAAAAAAAAGTTTCACTTAATACTTTAGGAGAATAAAGGCTAAAATTTGCAACCTATTGTAGCCAGAAATGTGCTAAATGAGGGCATGTTCAGGAGGAATTTTGCTAAAGGTAAGGCTCTATATATTTTTTAAAAGTTTGCTTTCTTTTTAATATAATTTAAAAATGCTACATCTAACACAATATTATGAGTGGCTTTGGATTCTTTTTTGACCAATATTCACATAACTGCTTCTATGACCTGTAAAAAGACTAATACAAATGAATCTCCTTTAGAAAACTGAGTTGTTAACTGCTGGGAAGAAATGGTGAGCACTATAGATAGATCTATTTGAATTAAGTTGGAGGAATATGGAAACATGATCTAACTATAGGAGAATAAGAAGATCTGTGGCATGCCTTGATGGACACACAAAGGGAAAGCGTCACGACCCCAAAAACATAGATTTCAAATTCAACTTATTTACTAGCAATGCATACTGCCCGGGAAGCAAAGGTGAGTAAGCCATTGACCATCCCCTTGAAGGTCTCAGTAAGGTAAATTAATCATCACTGTCGTATTACTACTATACAACAGAGCATAGTAGATGGGCCCAAAAGAAAGCTTTTGTTGTATAGATAGGGAAAGAGGAATTATGTCTATAATCAGGGTACTCCCACAATAAATATTTTTTTGAACTGAGATGAGGTTACATTATGAAGTTTCACATGGTGACATCTAGAGTGCATTGTTATGTCCAGCAGTTTTATATGAGATAAAAAAGGGGGAAAACAAAAAAGAGAAGAACATAAAACGTGGAATGAAAAAAAAAAGTTCCACCAAGGGAAAAAGGGGGCAAAACAGAACAAACTTATTTTTCAGATACTATTTTTAAGGAGTATTGGCTGGTTACTTTGTAGAATGTTCCTTAATTTAGCTTTATCTCATGTTTTCTCACCATTAAGTTCAGATAATCCATTTTGGCCAGAATATCACAGAAATGCAGATGTGTCCTTCTCAGTGCATTATATTAAGAGACATTTGACATCCCATTATTGGTGCTGATAACTTTTACCACTTGGTTAAGGTGTCTGTTAAGATTCTCTGTTGTAAGGTTGCTGTTTTAACTCTTTTGCACCAATAAGTATCTACAGGAAATGATTTGGGATCCTGGAAATATCTTATTTTTCACCATATTTTTTGACTGATAGCTTTAGCATCCATTGATGATTTTTGCCATTATCTTCTGTAACTATTGCATTTGCGAAATTGTGACATTCCATTTGCATTCCTGCTTCTGCGTGTTTTTTTTTTTTAAGGTTTAATTTATTTATTTGAGAGAAAGAAAGAGAGGGAGAGAGAGAGAGAACAAGCAGGCAGAGGGGCAGAGGGAGAGGGAGAAACAGGCTCACTGCTGATCAGAGCCCGAAGCGGGGCTTGATCCCAGGACCCTGGGATCATGACCTGAGCCAAAGGCAGATGCTTAACTGATTGATCCACCCAGGGACCCCACCTGCTTCTGCATTTTGGGGTTGAAATTATGCTATAAGGAGAAGCTTTCCCTTTTTATTTACTAATTTGTATATATATCAGTATGAACTCATGAGTTCTTATTTTATGAATGCGTTATAATCTGTTACTGCCATTATTCGTGTGATGATCAAATAGCCCCCAGTTCAGCTAATCAGAGTACTTCGAGCTGACCCCTCTTTTCATTTCACACATCTTTACCATTCTTCAGTCACTTCCTTATTGGCCTGCACTCCTAGAAAATGTCAAGATCTTGAAAGATAAAAATAAAAAAAAAAGGATTGAAAGACAATTCTAGATTAAATTAAAAATTAATAACAACTGGATGTGGCATATGTTCATGGGTTGAATCCACAAACTGAATTTTCTTTTACTGTAAAATAAATTAGCAAACAATAGATGCAGCTTGAATATAGAAGAAATAATATCATAACCCTATAAACTACCTGGTTTTTAAAATCACAGTGTGCATATATATAAGACATTCTTGTTTTTTGGGGTACGCATATTGACACATTTAGAGGTAATGGGGCATTATGTCTAAACTTACTCTTAAGTATTTCAACATTTCAGAAAGAGGCACAGAGAAAGAATCTCTTTTTTAATGTGGGAAATAGTTAACATTTAGTGATTCTGTGTGAAGAGTACATGGTGATACTTTGTACTATTTTGGAAATTATTTAAGTGTGAAACAATGCTAAAATAAAACACTATTTTTTTTTAAAATACAAGTTCAGAGATAAGCCAAGCTGGTATGTGCAAAAGTCTATATACATCCATATGCACATATGTTCATTCGGAACAAGAGGTTACAGTACTTGGAGACTGAACGGTTTATGCTTGATTATGACTTTGTAGAGTTCACCTACCTCTGGAGACAAGAAATATGATATTGATGTTTTATTTATTTACTTACTTACTTATTTACTTACATACTTATTAGTTTTTATTTACTCCAGGCTTTGGAAAGAAATGAAATAACCTCTTAACTCTATTCATGTTTGGGGTGGCGGGGAGGGATGAGCTTTCTGAATGGTAACAAAAGTTTAATGTCCAGCCTAGAGCTATCATAGATAAATTAATTAACAGCTCTCAAGCCCAAATTCTGTATAATACATTAAGAAGTAATATATTTTGTTACTTGTGAGTACTATAAAGATTAGAGTGATAGAGATTCATTGTAATAATGAGACAATTAATATTCCATAAGTTATACTGCTATGAGCATGAACATTAAGTAAATAAAGGAACAGATTGAGTTAAAACAGGATACACTGGGGCACCTGGGTGGCTCAGTGGGTTAAAGCCTCTGCCTTCGGCTCAGGTCATGATCCCAGTGTCCTGGGATCGAGCCCTGCATCCGGCTCTCTGCTCGGCAGGGAGCCTGCTTCCCTTCCTCTCTCTCTCTGCCTACTTGTGATCTCTGTCTCTCAAATAAATAAATATAATCTTTAAAAAAAATTTCTAAAAAAAAATAAGACAGGATACATTTACTTTACCTTTAATTTTAAATTCTTGAACACATTTATATTCCTAAACTACTTTGTTTTCTGGAACCTAATTATATGTTTCAAAAGTTTAACTTTCCTTGACAAAATTTGGATCATGCTATTTACTAATGACTTTCACACATATATTTTGATAAAAATATAGACTGCTTGGCAACTAACATTTTTAAGGTAACTATCAAAAATGACATTGCTGACATTTAAAATTATTCTACCCTTTAAGAAATAAGGCAAGACCATTCAAATTAGAAAGTTGAAAGCAAAAAAAAGAACAGTTGAAAGTCAAACATGTAAACAGAAATGTAGTGTAAATAGTACTCAATTATCAGTCACAGAACCAGAGGTAAATTGTCTATTGTTAGATTTCAAGGATAGGTTCCAAGGTCATTAAGAAAGATGTTTCATTTTAAACCTGTTTATAAATTTAACATTTGCTCTAAAGACTTCATAATCTGAAATATAAGAATACCTTGCCCATGGTTAATATTCAAGAAACTTGAAAATCTTGTGAATTTGGATGTAAAATATTTTTGTGCATATGTGATTTATCATTTAATTTCGCCCACGGGTAGAAGAGGTATAGCTTTTATTAGATTCTCAAGTGGGGCTGTGGTAAAGATGTACATTATACAGTCAATTCATGTTTTTATCACAATGGATTTCTCAAAGTGTTCTCTGAAGTGTATCATTTAGAAGCAGATTGTATAGTCTCATAAGAATAAAGTAATTGAGATTGCTTGCCTTGTCAAAGATTTAATAATCAGCAAACCATGTATACAACCATCAGACAACATAAAGTTTAAGATACACCCAATTCAAAAGCCTCTAAATTTTACAATTAGAAAATAGTTTCAAGATCAATAAAATTAAAGTACATATCACCTTCTTTTTAACTACACTAGGGTCACTGGATAGTATAGAATGTGCCTATAGCACATAAAAAAATAACTTGAATGCCACATAAAATTGCCCTGAAACACATGCTAGTTCTAGCAACATATTGTTAGGCATCTCAATTCAGTGGGATGAGCACTAATATTATAGGTATGAGCCCTGAGATAAACATTAAAAAATTTTATGTTATAAGTAGGTCAAAAAACATGACTTTTGTAGCTTATAAATCAAAAAATAACAAACGGCAACAAGAAAAGGAAATGAATACTTGAGTTTCAACATAAGCGAGATTCTATATGACTACATATGAGGACGGGCTAAAGCATACAGCTGATGCCCAATAAGGCCTCAGAAAGACGCCTAAAAAAGGATGATTTTAGTAATAATTCTCAGATTAAGCCCTAAGAAACCAGTCCTCCAAAGCAGGTGACACACAAAGAGACAACAAAAAACAAACACCATCCTTCTTTAAGAGAAGAACAAAGATTTATAAGGTGGTGACAGCTTCTGTCTCCCTTTTAATACAATGGAGAAAAATCAGAGACAGTTTGGGTATTGAGGAATTACAAAAATTTTGCAAGTATGTTATTTATGGAGTCTCTGGGGAACATCTCTGAGGCTGGCAAACTGTTGACTTGTGGAAAATAAAGGGCTAAAATAAATAATCTTTAAGCACAAACTTTTTTCTGCCTTCAACATTGCCTTCTGCATGCATTGCTACATATTTCCTGCAAATAGGTGGTCAAAAAAAGATCTCATATCATTAAAAAATGTTTGATTGCATAATATACCTTGCACAAGACAGGAAAAATATCTATAAGAACATAAGGGGAAAGAAATATAAAACAAAAATGGCAAACAAACTTGCCTGCGAACCACCTCCCCTCCCCCATGACTTGCCACCAAAAAAAAAAAAAAAAAAAAAAAGATTGCCGGGAGCTCAGATGACATATATAAAAACTCAAGGGAGAACTATGAAAACATCTGAAGGAGAGGGTTATGGGTTAACAAAACTTAAGAAGAAATTACAAGAGGGGCCCCGGGGTGGCTCAGTCAGTTAAGCATCTGCCTTCAGTTCAGGTCATGATTCTGGGTTCCTGGGATGGAGCCCCACCCATGTCAGGCTGCCATGCTCAGTGGGGAGTCTGCTTCCCCCTCAGTCCTTCCTCACAGCTCCTTCTCTTATTTGCTCTCTCTCTCTTCCTCTCTCTCTGAAATGAATTTAAAAAAAAAAAATCTTTAAAAAAGAAAAAATTACAAGGAAAAAATTAAATGGTCACATTCTAAAGTATGAATAAGGAAAATAGTGCCAAAAACATTAAAAGTATTGTAATATTCTAACATGTGTGAGATGATAGCTCACTGTAGTTTTGATTTGTATTTCCCTGAAAATTAGCAATATTGAGCATATTTTCACACACTTGTAAGCCATTTTATGTCTTCTTTCAAGAAATATCTATTCAACTACTTTTTGATTTTTAATTAGATTTTTTGTTATTAAGGTATGATTGATGAGTGGAATTTAACATTTTGAGATGAAAGCAAAGGGCATGTCTGCTATGCAGTTTTAATAATTCAGTAATCAAACAAGTACTTTATTTTTTATTACTTTAACACTGGGTAAATTAGACAAGAATTATAGAAAGCTGACAAGTAACAGTATGTGGTGAATTGCCTGTCTTCCTGATTACGAGGCTGTTGTACTTCCAATTATTTAGGATTGCCCTTTTGTTTTCTGAAGCAAGCTAGAAGAAATATATTTAATGCCTTCATTTATAAAAAAGGACTTGGAATATTTCTTTTAGTACCTATATTTCAAGTTTTTAAGTTTTTCCTCAAGTTTTGTTTCCATCAAGACACAATGAGGGACTCTTTGTTCAATAAAGTTATAAACTATACTGATGGAATCTACACAGGTCACTCCACATTCACCAACTAGGAGACAGTAAAACTTTCTTGGAAAGCAGCACTCTTCATTTCTCATATTTCACTGGACAAAGTCAAATTGACATGCCTGCCTTCAAAGAGATCAGAGAAGGCTAAGGATATACTCTGTGTAGAAAATAAACAAAATATTTACCTGCAGTTCTAATGGTTACCACATAATTTATTTCAAAATAAATAAATAGAAGGCTCCCAAAAGATTTTTAAATATTTCAAACACACTAAGACCATTCCAAAAAATTATTTGATATAATGCTTAATTAATATTTTAAAAAATGTTTCAGTTTTTACTTAAACCAAATACTTATCATTAATTATCTTATTGATAATCAGTTCATTATATATGCATGGGTTTATTTTGGGGCTTTCTATTCTGTTCCATTTTTCTTATGTTGATTTTTGTGCCTGTACCATACTGTTTGGATTACTATAACTTTGTGTTATATTTTGAAATCAGGAATTGTGATGTTTCTAGCTTTGCTGTTTTTGCCTAAAATTGCTGTGGATATTTTGAGGTATTTTTTGATTCCAGGCAAAATATTTTAGGTTTATTTTTTCTACTTCTCTAAAAACATCTTTGGGATTCTGATAGGGACTGCATTGAATCAAGGTTGCTTTACTTAGATGGATATTTTAACAATGTTAATGCTTCCAATCCATAAACACAGGGTATCTTTCCATTTATTTGTATCTACCTTTATTTCTTTCATTAGTGTTTTATAGTTTTCACTCTATAGATTTTTCACTTCCTTGTTTAGGTTTCTTCCTAAGTATTTTTATTGGGGGGGGTGCTATTGTAAATTAAATTGTTTTCTTATTTTCTTCTTTGAATATTTCATCAATGATATGTAGAAATACAACTGATTTTTGTATATTAACTTTGTATCCTGCAATTTTTATGAATTTATTAGTTCTAACAGTGTTTTGTAAAATTTTAGAATTTTCTACACATGAGATCTGCCATCTGTAAACAGAGATAATTTTGCTTCTGACATTCTGATTTAGATGTTTTTTTCTTTGTTTTTCTTGTCAAATTGCTGTGGTTACGATTTCTAGTATTATGTTGGATAGTAGTGAAAATAATAGGTATCCTTGCCTCATTCTGGATTAGAAGAAAAATCTTTCAGTTTCCACCATTAAGTTTAATATTAGCTATGGGTTTTCATATATGGCTTTTATTGTGTTGTGGTACTTTTCTGTGCATAATTTGTTGGGAATTTTGGTCATGAAATGGTGTTCAGTTTTGTCATATGCTTATTCTGCAGCTATGAGCTGATTATGTGATTTTTGTCCTTCATTCTATTAATGTGGTGTACCCAATTAACTGATTTTTGTATGTTGAATTATCCTTGTATCCCACTGACAAATTCCACTTGGTCATGATGTATGAATATGTTAATGTACTGTTAAGTTTGTTTCGGTAATATTTTGTTGAGGATTTTTGCATTCACGGTCATCATCTTATAGTGTCATTGTCTAGCTTTCATATCCAGGATGACACTGGCCTCATAAATTGAGTGTGGGACCTTTCTGCTTCTACTTGTTGCAAAGTTTAAGAGGGTTTGGCATAAATTCTCCTTTAAATATTTGGTAGATTTCATCTGTGAAGCCATCTAGTTCTGAGCTTTTCCTTGTTGGGAGATTTTTGGTTATTGATTCAGTCTCTTTATTTGTTATTGGTTCATTGCTTTTGATTCACTCTTGAAGGTTGTGTGTTTCTAGGAATTTATCTATTTCTTCTAAATTGTTCAATTTGTGGTCATGTAATTATTCATATTATTTCTTATGATCTTTTTTTTGTATCTATGGCATTGGTTGTAATGTCTTTTCATTTTTTCATTTTAGTTATTTGAGTCTTCTCTTTTTATCTTAGACTAGTTTAGTTTATTGATTTTGCTTTATTTTTTTTCAAAAATGGCCCTAATCAATTTTGCCGTTTTTTCCCTATTCTCTATTTCATTTATTTTTAATCTTAATCTTTATTATTTCTTATCTTCTGCTAAATTGGGGCTTAGTTCCTCTTTTTCTAAAGATAATAAAATTTGGTTATTTGCTTGAGATCTTTCTACTTTATTTTTTAAATTTTATTGTTTTAATCAAAAATTGCATATAGGGCTCCTGGGTGGCTCAGTTGGTTCAGCATGCAACTCTTAATTTTGGTTCAAGTCTTGATCTAAGGGTCATAAGTTCAAGCCCTGCGTTGGGCTCCAAGCTGGATGTGGAATTTACTTAAAAAAAAAAAAAAAAAAGAAAGAAAGAAAATTGTAGGGCTCCTGCATGGCTCAGTCAGTTAAGCATCTGCCTTTGGCTCAGGTTATGATCCTAGGGTCCTGGGATCGAGCCCCAAGCCCTGCATTGGGCTCCCTGCTCAGCAGGAAGACTGTCTCTCCCTTTTCCACTCTTATATTCCCTCTCTCAGTTGTGTCTCTGTTGAATGAATAAATAAAATCGTTTAAAAAAAATCTAAAAAAATTGTATATATTAAAGTGTACAACATGATCTTTTTATATACATATATATATAATGAAATGATTATTATAGTCAAGCTTACTAACATATCCATCTTTTTACATAATTACCGTGTGTGTGTGTAACGAAAGCACGTAACATCTACTCTCTTAATAATATAATAGCCATTGTCATCATGCTATGCATTAAATATCTACATATATTCATGTAGATATTCTTAGTGCTGACTTTGCTATATCCCATAAGATCTAGCATATTGTGTTCTCATTTTCTTTTCTTCCTAGATATTTTCCAATTTCTCTTTTGAAATTTTCCTTGACCCAATAGTTCTTTTAGAATGTGTTGTTTAATTTCTGAGCATTTGTGAGTTCTTCCAACTTTTTTTCATTATTGATTTCTAATTTAATTCCATTGTGGCTTGGAAAAAAATGGAATTATTTCCATTTTCTTATATTTATAAGATTTATTTTGTGACCTAGCATGTGATTTATTCTAGAGAATGTTCCATGTATGCTTGAAAAGAATGTATATTCTGCTGCTGTTGGGCTGAATGTTCGGTATGTGTCTGTCAGGTCCATTTTGTTTATAACATTGTTCAAGACTGTTGTGTCCTTATTGAATTTCTTTAGGGATGAGTTATCCATTATTGAAAGTGAGCTATTGAAGTATCCTACTATTATTGTATTTTTATTTCTCCCTTCAGATCAATTGATGCTTGCTTTATATATTTAGGTTCATTGATTTTGGATGCATATATATTTATAATTTTACATCTTACTTTTGAATTGTCTCCTTTATTATTATGTAATCACCTAGCTCCTCTCTTGTGACAAATTTTGATATATAGTCTATTTTGTCTGACATAAGTACAACTACCCTGCTCTTTTTTTTTTTATTACATTTGTGTGGAGTATCTTTTTCTATACCCTCACTTTCAGCTTATGTGTTGTCCTTAAATCTAAGTGGATCTCATCCAGACATTACATAGTTGCCTTTTTAAAATACTTTTAACTTTTTAAAATAAAAGTTATTTATATTTAAGGTGTACAACATGATTTGATATGCATATACATAGTAAAATTGTTATTACAGTCAAGCTAATTAACATATCCACCTCCTTACATAGTTACCTTTGCTTGTATGTGTGTGTGTTGAGAATAGCTGAGATTTATTTTCTAAGTAATTTTCCAGAACACAATGCAACATTGTTAATTATATGTACCCTGATGTACACTAGAATTTAGAATTTATTAATCCTACAAAGTGCCATTTTTGTATCCTTTAACCAAGATCACCCAGAGTAACATCTGCTTCTATAAATTCAGCTTCTATAAATTCTATAAATTTGGATTCTATATATACTTATAGTGAGATCATGCAGTATTTTTTTTAATGTGTCTTGTTTATTTTCCTTAGCATAATGTCCCGTTAGCCTTATTTATGTTGTCACAAATAGTAGGATCTACTTATTTTTTAAGGCTGAATAATATTCCCTTATATATATGAACACTTAGGTTGTTTCCATATCTTGAGTATTATGAATAATGCTGCAATGAACATGGGAACACAGATATATCTTTATGGTACTAATATAATTTCCTTTGGATATATACCCAGAAAGGTCATGGTGGTGAGTCCTTTTTTAATACAATCATCCACTGTCTTCTTTTACCAGCTCTATTGAAATATAACTGACATATAATGTTGTGGAAGTGATTTGATTACACATACATATTGTTAAATAATTACCACAGTAGGCTTATTTAGCACCTTTATCATCTCACATAATTATCATTTCCTTTTTTTGTAGTGAAAACATCTAAGATCTACTCTCTTAGTAACTTTTAAGTATATAATATAGTATTGTAAATTATAATCATCATGCTATACATTCAATCTTCAGAACTTATTTATGTTGTAACTAAGGATTTGTACCCTTTGGTCCACATTTCCCTATTTCCCCTACCCCCAGTTCTTAGCAACTACCATTTTACTATAAGAGTTCAGCTTATTTATTTATTTATTTGTTTATTTTTAAAGATTTTATTTATTTATTTAACAGATAGAGATCACAAGTAGACAGAGAGGCAGGCAGAGAGAGAGAAAGGAGGAAGCAGGCTCCCTGCTGAGCAGAGAGCCCGAGGTGGGGCTCGATCCCAGGACCCTGGGATCATGACCTGAGCTGAAGGCAGAGACTTTAACTCACTGAGCCACCCAGGCACCCCAATAGTTCAGCTTTTTTAGACTCCATATATAAGTGACATAGTATTTGTCATACTCTGACTTATTTCCTTAAGTATAAGGTTCTCAACTTTCATCCCTGTTGTCACAAATTGTAGAATTTCCTTCTTTATCATGCCTGAACTAATATTGCATTGTAAATATATATACCATTATTCTGTGTTCATTCATAATGGACACCTATGTTATACCCATATCTTTGTTACTGTGAATAATGCTGCAGTGAACCAGAAGGTACATATATATCTTCAAGATCTCTTGATTTCATTTCATTTGGTTATAAACCCAGAATGGGATTGCTGGATTTTATGGTAGTTGTGTTTTTAACTTTTAGGGGAACTTAAGTAATGTTTTCCATACTGGCTGTACTTATTTACATTCCCACCAATAGAGCACAAGAGATCCCTTTTCTTCACATCTTCACCAACACTTGTTATCTCTCACCTTTTCTATAATAAGTAGGAGGTAATATCTTATTGTGGTTTTATGCTGATAACAGCTTAACTTTGATCACATACAAAAACTTTATCCATTTATTCCCCCACTTTTATGTTTTGATGTTATAATTTACCTCTTTATATATTTTGTATTCATTAAATTATTGTAGCTGTAGATGTTTTTCACATTTTTGTTTCTTAACTTTATGCTAGAGTTAAGTGGTTAACACACCATGATGTGACAATATTAGAGTATTCTGGTATACTTAACCTTTACCAGTGTGTTGTATATTTTCATGTTTTTATAGTATTAATTAGTGTACTTTCAGTATTTCTTCTAAGTTGGGTCTAGTGGCAATGACATTCCTCAGCTTTTGTCTGTCTGGGAAGGTCTTTATGTATCTTTTGTTTCGGAGGGGCAGCTTTGACAGACAGAGTAGTCCTAGTTGACAGGGGTTTTTTTTTGTTTGTTTATTCGTTTCAGCACTTTGAATACCTCACTCTCCTAGGGTTGCAAAGTTTTTGCTGAGAAATACCCTGTAAGCCTCATGAGAGTTCCCTTGTAAGTTACAAACTTCTTTCCCCTTGCTGCTTTTAAGATTCTTCTTTGTCTTTGATTTTTGACATTTATATCTTAATGAGTCTTAGAAAAGATCACTTTACGTTAATTTTGTTCAGTTATCTCTGAGCTTCAGAACAGATACATAAATTTCTCCCCAGATTTGGAAAGCTCTCAGCCATTATTCTTTAAGCCTTCTTTTCCCTTTTCCCTTTCTTCTTTTTCTGGGACTTTAATAATTCCCTGCTTGTTTCTGCTTGCTTCTTTAGATGGTATTCTATAGATTATATAGTTTTTTTTTTTACTTTTTTTCTGTAAAACTTGAATTTATTCATAGAAATCATGTCTGATGTTTATGTTGTTTTCCCATCTAGATTTCTAGAGGAAACTATTTATTAAATAACCCGATCCATTTCCCACTGTTAGAATGCTACTTTTTTTTTTTTTAGATTTTATTTATTTATTTGACAGAGAAAATGAGAGAGCACAAGTAGGAAGAGCAGCAGAGGGAGAAGGAGAAGCAGGTTCCCCACTGACCAGGGAGCCTGATGTGGGGCTTGATCCCAGGACTCTGGGATCATGACCTGAGCCAAAGGCAGACACTTAATGACTGAGCCACCCAGGCACCCCTAAAATCCTACCTTTCTTAAATGTGAACTTCCCATACATTTTTAGATATATTACTGTTCTTTCTATCATTTTCTATTAATTTGTTTATTCTCAGACCAATGCTATCTTTTCTAAATATAGTTACTTTATTATAAACTTTAATACCTGGTAGGTCATATCTTCTATAACTATATTTTCCTTTAAGTAGACCTAATTTTATCACAAATTTTCTTTGATAAGTATTTAAGAATGATTTTGTTAGGCAAAATTATAAAATAAAATTAGTAACAAAACTCAATACATTGTAATTCTAAATGAAACTGCACTATATTTACATAGTAACCTAAAATTACAGTGGACACTTAGTTTCTCCATTAATCCAATATATTCCTTTAACAAAATGGCTTGTTTTGGCCATTGAAGTATTTTACATTTATTTAAAAATAATTTTACTTACTATAAGGTACTGCTTTCTTTATAAATAAAATTTATTTCCATTTATATTAGTAATGTTTAAACTATTAGAAAGAATTTTGGATGTATATTTAAAATCTCCAAACACTTTAGGAAATTATTCTATTAAATAGTTATAGCATATGTACAGATATGTGCATATACACACATGTGTCTGTTATTTTAGCCTCTGAATTTTCAGGTATACAATAGCATCTTCACCTCAAAATTCTGTCTCTGCTTTTCAAATATTTATACTATCAAGATTTTTAAACATAGTTTATCAGTTTTTAAACTCCACAAAAGCTAAATTGTGATGTAGTTGCAGCAGCCAAGTACTTTGTCTTTTCCAGTATTTTTTCAGTATTTTGGCATTCTTGAAATTAGATGGAATTTTCTTTCCTATTTAATTAATACAACTACCATTATTAGGAGCCTGCCTTGGCAGTTAACCCACATGGTCATCATTGCCAGCTACAAGCTCGTTTTTTGTTTGTTTGTTTTTTGTTTTTTAAACCATGACCAATAGCTCTGTTAGGCACTGTGAACCTCAGTAGTCCACACCCCACTAAAAGTGCATCATTATCTACCCTCACTTCAGTCTGTTACTATGAAATTCTGGATATCCTTGATAGTTTCAAGTACCAGGTGCCTCTGGGAAATTAGGGAGCAAGTAGCCAGGCTGGATCGGAAATGGTCCCATTGTTTTGCTCTATTAAATGACAAAATGACTTAGTGCTCCATGTTTTCTGCTTGCTTTGCAGTCTCTGCACTCTCTCTAATGAGCACGAGTTCCCCAGTTAGACTCTACTACAGCAATACCATTTTACTTTGTTTGCTATACAGGGGAAGTGAGGTACAGGTGAGTGTCAATAAGGTGCTGAGTGTGTTACTGGTGAGCTCCAGAATCATTCAGTCCGCCCAACCTCTTACAACTTGATATATTTCTTTTTGTCTTCATGTTCTAATAGTTCCAGAAGTGACAGAACTTCGTTGTTTTATTTCACGTTATATGAAGAATGCTTACAGATCAATTAAGTAAAAAAACCTAACAACGCAATATAAAATATGAAAAAAAATGTGAACAAGGACTTCACAAAAGCTATTGAAAAGACCAGTAAACATGTAAAAAAATAAAAACATCACCCATAATGAAAATGGAAATTAAATCCACAAAGAGATATCACACACATTCATAAAATTCCTCAAAATAAAAAAGATTGATGAGCATTGCCAAAGATGTGAGCAACCCATTTGCCCATACACTGCAGGTGGGGGTGAAACCACTTTCTTTTTTTTTTTTTTTTTAAGATTTTATTTATTTATTTGACAGACAGAGATCACAAGTAGGCAGAGAGGCAGGCAGAGAGAGAGAGGAAGGAAGCAGGCTCCCTGTCGAGCAGAGAGCCGGATGCGGGGCTTGATCCCAGGACCCTGAGATCATGACCTGAGCTGAAGGCAGATGCTTTAACCCACTGAGCCACCCAGGCGCCCTGAAACCACTTTTAAGGACTGTTTGGCAATGTCTAAAATGAAATACACACTCACTCTACACTTTAGCAATCTTCCTTCTTTGCATACACGTGTGAGAAGTGCATGGTTATATTCTGTAAATGACAGCTACTAGTATGCTTATGTATGCCATGAGTATGTTCACAGCAGTTTTATTTACATAGTCAAAAACTGAAGACTATCAGATGTCCAACAATAGCAGAGTGGACAAATAAAATCTTCACGTCCTTTTTTACTATACAATAATAAAAAGAGTAACCTGCAATAACATGGATACATTTCAAAGTCTGTATGCTGAATGAAGGAAGTCAGTCAGTTGCAAAAGGGAACGTACTTCATCAACCATTTATATGACGAGAAATCAAAAGCACAAAGAGGCAGACTACCCTAAGTTGATAGATGTAAGAATGCTGGGTATCTCTGGAGGCAACGGTGTCTAAGAAGGATCATAAAGACACTGTTGTAAATGTTTTAAATCTTGATTTGGGCAGTAATTAGGTGGTATGCAAAAATTAATGGAACAATGCAGTAAAATTAGCACAGTTAATGTACTCTACTTGAGGTATCTCAATTTAAAAGAAGTTAAGCGTGTGTGCTGTGTACGATTCAAATAATGATTGAGGAGTATAGCTCCTGGTCAAAACCTATTTGTGATCCTTCAGGCCCAATTACAAAGGTTTCAGCTGGAGGCTTCACATGGGCCAGTCCATGTACTGCAGCCTCAAAGGGAGATGCTCTCAAAGAGCTTCCTGGGGGGAAGGGAGAGCGGGCTGTCAAATTAAAGATCCAAAAGAAGATCTCTAACAAAGCCAGGGAAGCAATTTCCTGGCTACTGCCTACTGTTTGGCAGCATGGGACCAGAAGTCATCAGACTGTCCCCCTCAGAGTTGTACAGGTGACTTTTATTGGTTCCAAGCAGGTCACTGGTACCAAAGGGCAGCCTGCAGCGAGCTATTGAGAATTACACTCTTAATGAGAAAGTATATAGAGCCCTTCAGATTACTTTGCCTAGTAACCTGAAGAGAGTCTAGAAACTTGGCTAATTCACCTCCAGAATGAAGGAGATAATCTTATTTAACTTAATAAGAGAGAATTGCATCTTGTGAGGTAGGTCCCTACAGACCTTGACAACGGCCAGGGTACCTTAACAATGTTGACTTTGCCTAAGGAGGAGAAGGGAGAGGGGGTGGATGAGAGGGTGTGAAGAAGAGAGGGTCCATTGATTTGTGATTTCTTTGCTCATCAGTTTTTGTCCTGTAAAGCAGATTTTCATCAGCTATTATATGCATTTTTTTAAGTTTCAAGTGTTATTTCAAGACTCCTTTCTTTTTTTTCTTTCTCTTTTTTCTTTCTTCCTTTTTTTTAGTAACTTTTCCAATCTGGACCTATTTTTGTGCATAAACATGTGGAAGAATTATTTTTGTTCCTATCTATATTTATTTAGATGTTACTTAAGGTGTTATGAGAAAACTTGGATCTTATCTTGGAGGATTTGTTGTTTTCATAAGGACAAGCCACTTTGCAGGGATGTGGATTCTATAATTGAGTGGTTTGCTATCCTATGAAGAAATTCCCCAGTCTCACTCTCATTTTGTGTAATTGTGAAGAGTGAGCCATGGTCATTGACATTCTGAGTCTATGGCTGTCATGCTGTTCTTCCAGTTTGAGCCTGTTGCTACTGTACCCCCTTCCACAGGATTTGCTCTTTGTAGTTTTGCTAGAGGATATAGTTACAGAATAAGTGCATAACCACAAAGGTGAAAAAAGGGTTAAAAGTACAAAATGTTTTAACAGTGCTTGTAGATGAAATCTTCCAATGACCTTTGTCTTCACCATTCCATTTTCTTTCTACTTCTTAAGCTTTCCCCTGGGCCTTTTTAGGTAGAAGTACTCCTGGGGCTTACTGGTTACCTGGTTACTATTCTAAACATCTAGAGCTACAAAAGGCCATTTTGAAAATATTATTATGAGTTAATCAATGGAAAGACCAAAAAGAACATTATCAAATTTAATACAATAATCTAAAATTGAAGTTTAATGTCTTGGACACTAAAAGGCACCTGTGTGTTATCTACAATGCAAAGTGCTATATGTACCAATTCAGACTTTTTTGGCGTGGTGGGGGGGAGTTTTGGATTTATTATTGTGAAAAATCTTTTATTTTTAGTTGTTGAGGTTACCATTCATCCCTATTCTGAATATATTTCTATCTCACTGCTTTACTTTTTTTGGGGGGGTGGGGGTCCTCAATAATTATCTCAAGCCTTTATTCTATGTCAGTAATTCTCTTTCTGTTTGTCCCTTGGTATTACCAATTTATTTATGAATTAGTTTCTGATGTTGTTTTAATCCTCCATAATTTTCCCTTAAGTTTTCTAATTCTTTTTATTTATCTTGGCTCTGATTTTATTAGCATGCTTAGTAATTTGCTTTATTCCTGAAAGCATGTAGACAAACTCCCTTCTGTGTCTTGAGTAGAGCTTACTTCCAAATCCATTTCTTTACTTCCTTTATGCTATGCTCTTCTTTCTGTTTTTGTTATTTGGTTTTAGTTTTGGTTTTCCCATCCAAAGTATATTTCCATAATTTCTGTACCTTTAATACCTTTCTCATATTCTGGAAGCTTTGGGCCTTTCCATTTGTTTTTAAGCTGTTAAAGATTGCTTTAGTTCTTCCACACCACAGTGAAACCATTTTGTGGTCCAGATAAGATACAGTTGTTTCTGTCTACTATCTTATGTAATCTGAGAGAAGTTAGAGCTCACTGAGGCAGCATGAAATATTCCAGTGGATATTCTCTGCTTCTCCTACTCAGGTTTGCTTTGTTCCCTTCATGTATGTATGTATTTATTAAGATTTTTATTTATTTATTTGTCAGAGAGAGAGAGGGTGAGCGAGAGAGAGCGCACAAGCAGGGGAGTGGCAGGCAGAGACAGAGGGAGAGGCAGGCTTCCCACTGAACAAGGAGGCTGACGTGGGACTCAGTGGCTCCCAGGACCCTGCGATCATGACCTGAGCTGAAGGCAGCCACTTAATCCGCTGAGCCATCCAGGCATCTCTCCCTTAACATATTTATACCATGTAACCCAATACAAAGTGGATAAGCTCATAGGCTTAAGATACATCACATACTCAGTGTGTATAAAAGGGAAGTTTATTTGTGAAAAAGAGTGGTTTTGTTTTCCACTTCTGTTTTCATGCATTTCTCTACAGTTTTTATTCCCACTATCATTAACCCCAACATCACTTCCTTCCTGGTTAACCAATATCACCAATTCTGATAACCTCCCACCAGGTTCAGGGATATCCCTGAGAATTTTAAGGATATTGAGATTCAATATTTGCTTTTGAGGGCTGGGTATAATTTTAGAAGCTCATTATGCTATCTACACAATTCAAGAACTTTCTCATTAACTTATTCATATCTATAATTCAAGGATTATAGCATTATGTTTTGTTTCTCAGTTGCTACTAGTAAATGTCTATCTGGATTTTTCTTTTCTTGACCTTTCTTTCCTTTTTGATTTTTTAAGGTATGAGAAAGAGGAGAATGTTATGGCTTCTCTTACTTGACACAAAGTCCAATTCATATTTTTAAATTATATGTAAACCAACAAAACTATAACATATTATTTCTGTATACTTGAAGCAGATAATTCTTTAGTTTAATAGAAATTTCCTTGATACTAGTGCACTATTTACAGAACTTTTCTAAGATTTAAGTTCTTATTTCCTTAAGAACTTAACTAGAATTACAGCATACCAGCAGGTTTAATGTATTTGAATTTTTTTCTGGTCATGTAATGTGGCCAGGCTATTAAAAAGATTTAGTTTTGATACACAGTGAACATTTTTAAATACAAGTGAATCTTTATGCAAACGCTATAAACTAAAAACCTCTCAGAGAATACATTAATGCCACCAAAATTCAAGAAGTAAAACTATAGGTTAGTATATTTAAGCAAAATGTATTCAAATTTATTTGTGTTCAAAAAAAAATCCTAGATTTTAGGGGCACCTGGGTGGCTCAATGGTTTAGGCCTCTGCCTTCAGCTCAGGTCATGATCTCAGGGTCCTGGGATCGAGCCCCACATTGGGATCTCTGCTCAGCGGGGAGCCTGCTTCCCTCTCTCTGCCTGCCTCTCTGCCTACTTGTGATCTCTGTCTGTCAAATAAAATCTTAAAAAAAAAATATTAAAAAAAAAATCCTAGATTTTAAAAACTTCATATTTTCACACTCTAGTCAATGAGGCCAAATAATTGACTACTTGTTCATTACCCTTAGAGAGTCTCACAAGGCATACTATAGCTTTTAACCCACCAGGAATTCAATATACTTTTAGCCCCATACATTACTATAATTCACATATTATTCACCCATAGATTATATACTTTACAACTTCACTGATACTAATTAAAGAAGAGATTCGAGATACTTGCTGTAGCGCCTGAAATAAAACCATAATTTAAGTAATGAAGTATCATTATTTCATATGTGCAACAATTAAAGCTGGACATAAAATATAGCAGTCACAGTATTTAGATTACAAAGATTTTAAAACTAAAATATAAGTCAGTAAGGTTTAAACAGATTAAAATAATAGAAAAAATAATGGAAAAATAATAGAAAAAAATAATAGAAAACCTGTTTAAACTGAGAACCAGCAGTTCCATGCAAGACATGGGTTTTATCTGAGAGGTTGCCTGGATGGCTCAATCAGTTAAGCTTCTGTTTTTGGCTTGGGTCATGATCTCAGGGTCCTGGGATCTAGTCCTACATTGGGCTCTCAGCTCAGCAGGGAGCCTGCTTCTCCCTTTCACTCTCCCTTCGTGCTTGCTCTCTCTCAAATAAATAAAATCTTAAAAAATTTCTTACGGAGTTACCTCAGGTGAGGTAATTCTATTTAACCTCTAATTTCCAATCAAGTCTTAGTTTATAAGTCCTTTGACCTGGCTCTCTGGTATGAAGGCAGTCTTACACTTTTTATCAAAATGGGCAGATTCTTCCTCAAATGGATTAAACTCTCTCTTTTTTTTCTTCCATTCTTTTTCCTTCTTTTCTTCCGTCCTTCCTCTCTTCCTTTCTTCCTTTTCTCTCTTTCTTCTTTTTCTATCTTTCTTTTCTTTCTTTCTTTCTTTCCCTTCCTTCCTCACTCCCTCCCTCCCTTCCTTTCTCCCTCCCTCCCTCTCTTTCTTTCTTTCTTTCTTTCTTTCTTTATTTCTTTCTTTCTATAATTCATTCTTGAAACAAACTCCTGTTTCCTGTAACTGAGTCATTTCAGGATATGAATGTCCTTAAGTAATGTGTTAAAATGCATGTTTATCTATATTTTCAAATCATTAACTTTCTCAAGTACATTAAATTTACTTTAACAGATATTTAGGATGGAAATTTGTGTTTTCTGAGAAAAGTTATGTTTTATATCTAAAATGTGTTAAGCAAATACAATTACATTTTACTATAATTATATTAAAATTAAATTATGTATTTTTTCTTTCAAAATTATCTGTCTTTACATGTGTACTGGAAACATATAGTATACTATTAACAATGAAGAAAATGAGATTTAAAAACTGTTGAATAAAAATAGCTAAAATAGACAATCACAGGATTATATTAAAATTATTTAAAATGGATTTGAGTGAAATAGGGAAAAATAGGTTTGTGCCATTTTTTCCCTTTTTCAAGTTTTTATTTAAATTGCATTTAGTTAACCTACAGTGTAATATTAGTTTCAGGTGTAGAATTTAGTGATTCATCACTTACCTATAACACCCAGTGCTCATCACAAGTGCCTTCTTTAATACTCATCACTCATTTAACCCATGCCCCACCCACCTGGGAAAAAGGGATTTAAAATAAACCTGTTTTTATCCAATTTCTTATCAGGTTTTAATTTGTTAATATTTTCTTCTGTTGACTTATAGATACCAATCTATATACTCAACATAGTCGTTGGTTTCAGAGTACAAGTAAACATACCCTTTAGGTCTTCCAAAAGGAGTAAGTGGAACAAATGAAGCGTGCTGTTGTTCCAGGATTTCTTTTCCTTTAGTGCCCCAGGTTCTAGGTCACACTGCTTTGGAGAATGAAGAGGTAGACCAGACAAGGAATGGTAGGCAGCAACGCAAATTTTATTGGGTGATAGTACAAAGCTCCCTAAGAGGGAGGGGACCAGAGAGGGTTGCTATTGGAGTTTCTAAATCTAGGGTTTTTTATGAGATTGTTGGTGGGCTCTTTTGATCTGATTAATCCTTTAGCCTGTCATCCAATCAGGTTTTTTGTCCATGCACTCATGTAGCAGATCAAGTAGTTGTTTATGTGGGAAAGGCTGAGGGCTCCTTTCAGGGTGCTGTAGAATAACAGGATGGGGCCTTTTCCCTTTTAGGTGTGGTTTCCTCTAAAAGGGAACTCTTGCCCTTGCCTGTCTTTCTTCTCACTAACCCTCCATGAGTGTGATATCAAAAAACTCTGTGGAAAGATTTCTAATTTATTTATCCAGTGTAAGTCAAACATGTATTGCCAGAAAATTCAATAGAACAAAGTGAAGGGTGGGTTGAAGGCCCTATGCTCAAGTTATTAGAACTAATTTTATGGTAATTTAACTTATTAACATTACTCTGTTTTATTTTTTAAAGTTGTTCTTTATTGCTGAGTATGTTAAGAGTTCAAGGCAGTAAAAATGTTAACCTAGTCATGTGTATTGGGATATAGCATTTAAGCGGACTCATATAATAATGTACCATAAAGTAACAACATGAATTTTGAAATAAATACTAAAGCACTTCAAGTTCTGTAACTTAACCACAAAGAATGCAATCATCAAACAAACTATGGTCTCCTTTAACGAAGTCAATATTCATACTTTTCAGTCTTCTCCCTTTTGCTGGTCCCCGGTTTAAACATTACTTTTTTCAGTTTTATCTTTTTTTTTTTTTAAAGATTTTTATTTATTTGACAGACAGAGATTACAAGTAGGCAGAGGAGATAGGCAGAGAGAGAGGAGGAAGCAGGCTCCCCGTCGAGCAGAGAGCCAGATGTGGGGCTCGATCCCAGGACCCTGGGACCATGACCTGAGCCGAAGGCAGAGGCTTTAACCCACTGAGCCACCCAGGTGCCCCTTTTCAGCTTTATCTTAAACAGTGTTTTCCCTGTCAAAAGCAGAGAGAGAAAAGAGAAAGAAAAGCAAAACAAAACATACACAGAAACAGTCAACTCCCCTTTCACATGTAAGGTGAATGCTCTGTTGGGTTACTACAAATTCTAGAACCTTATACCAGAGTCGTACTCACAGGTCCTCTTGTGAGTCTCATGTTACCTCTTGCTTAGCTGGACAAAAACTCTTCATATCCACTCTTCCCTCTTCTCCTTAGTCTTTTTTTTTTTTTTAATTTTATTCATTTATTTGAGAGAGAGAGTGAGAGCATGAGAGGGGCAAGGAGCAGAGGGAGAAACAGACTCCCTGCTGACCAGGGAGCACTAGAGGGGCTCAATCCAGGAGAGTGACCTGAGCCAAAGGCAGATGTTTAACCGACTGAGCCACCCAGGCACCCCCCTCTTATCCTTAGTCTTATCTCTAATTTGTCTCAGTCCCAGAACTGTACTACTGCCCTTGTTGAAGAATACTAGTAAAGGATAAAGAAACTTGACAATCAATGCATCTACCTTTAGTTCACTCTTACAGAAGATCAAAAAATAAGCTTTGCCAATTTTGCCAATTTTGTGTTTAAACCATACTTCCAATCTCTCCTTTTACTCCCTCTCCACCCCTTTGACCTCATCCAGGGCCAACTCTTGTTTGGTTTTTGGATTCTTAAAAACAGCTTTCCAAATTAGCCTCAGGCTCTGGAGTCAAGCCCTTTTGTTGAGTTTCAGTTCCACCTCTGGGGGATGGGAGTAGAAACATTATGGAGAGAATGAGAAAGTAGAAGTAAATAGTCAGCTAAAAATAGTTCAGCTTTCCTGGATTAAGAGGCAAAAACAAAGATATTAAAAGCCAGAGAAGACGACACAGGTGCCTGCCTGCCCTGCAGGGCTGGGGTGGGTGGTCCAGCTTGAGACACCTCGTGTCTTCAGTGCCAGTGGTTCTTGGTTGTGCCACTTTGAAGAAGGAAGAGGTGGACTGGAGGAAGAGTGGTGGGCAGCAGAGCAAAGCTGACCGATTCATAGTACAAAACCCCTGAAGAGGGAGGAGACCCCAGTCGGGTGCTGTGGGAGTTTCCAAGTCTAGGGGTTTTTATGAGAATATTATCGGGCTGTTTTAATCTTATTAACCCTCCCTGTGCCTGTCACCCAGTCAGGTTTTTTTCAAGCTCATCTACTTATCAGGTAGTTGTTTTGTGGCAAAGGGTTGAGGTGGTTTTCTCTTAGGGCAGAGCCCCTATCCCTGCCTATCTTTCTTCTGACTAGTCTCATTAACCCCACCGGGAAAGATTCATTGTGTTAGAGCCACGAGTCGCAGCGTTAGATGCAAGGGATCTCATGGTCCTTCTCACTTTTTGCCCAGCCACACTCTGGATGCCTCTGGAGGGCCCAGCCTTCCCTGCTTGCCCAGTGGCCCGAGGTGATGTTAGGGGCTGATTCCAAGACCCAGCTCCCCCTGCTTCACAGGCCTGGCACTTGCCAACAGTGGACTCTCCAACAGGTAGGTGGCAAAAGGGAACAGGGTAGAGGGGACCATCCTGCTTAGTGTCCACAGTGCCCTTTCAAAGCTGTAGTACAATCACAGCTGGCCAGTAGGTGTTGATAGGTGGGCTATTTGCAGGTCTTGGAGATAGTAGGTGTAACAGATTTAGGATGGTATCTGGCACACAGTAGGCTCTCAATGAATATTAACGAATGCTGTTATTAATGATAACAGCACCATGTTAAAACCCCTCATGGCTTTACCATTACAAGTGGAATAATAGTTAAATGTTTAACTTGACTTGCAGAGATCCTGGTGATTTGATTCAGGATTCGCCCTCTAACTACTGCCACTCCTCTTTGTCCACGTCATGTAACACAGTGACATTACTACCAGACCCATTCCCATGTCTGCCTTTCTTCCTCTCTATACATGGGTAAGTCTTAATTTTCATGAATCAACTTAAATGTTACCTTATTGCTGAGATCTTCTATACCTGTCCCTATCAGAAACAGGTCTTACTTGTTATCGTTTATCTTAGTATCTTGTTTCCTTCCTTCCTGGTTTTTTTAAAAAATTACAATTACTTTATCCAAATGTTTTTCTCTTGGCTTGCTTTTCTCTTCTACTGGATTTTAAGTTGCATGAGCATAGAGATCATGCATGTCTTGATCATTATTATTATTTTCATCATTATTTTCCCTAAACCTATAACAATGACAGACATAGAGTGACAATAATTATTTCTAGGTTGTAAATGAAACAAAAAAAGTAATTCATACTTGTTTATGTGAACCACATTCCTTTCTGTTTACACTGAAAAAAATCATGTATTTTTCCCATAATCAAATTGATATTCCATTATTTACATCATTTGTAAAATAGTGTTTGAAGACCAAATAAGCATTTACTTTAAATTCTTTCAAGTGAACTCATAACTGGTAATAATTACCATAAGATCTTTTTCTTTTCCTATGCTTCCTACATAATGCATTATTTGTAAAACATATTATTAGATTTTCATGGGTTCAAATGTATTGACAAGTTATTTTATATCAGAATGAATTTTGATCAGAAAGAGGCACTCATAGAACCTATTTAATTTTTTTAAGGATTTTATTTATTTATTTGAGAGAGAGAAGGAGAGAGAGCATGAGAAGGAGGAGGGTTGGAGGGAGAAGGAGACTCCCTGCTGAGCAGGGAACCTGATGTAGGATTCGATCCTAGGACTCCAGGATCATGATCATGACCTGAGCCGAAGGCAGTCACTTAACCAACTGAGCCACCCAGGTGCCCCAATTTTTTAAAAAATATTACTCCTGGGGTGCCTGGGTGGCTCAGTCAGTTAAGGGTCTGCCTTCGACTCAGGTCATGATCCCAGTGTCTTGAGATGGAGCCCCACATTGGACTCCCTGCTCAGCAGAGAGCCTGCTTCTCTCTCTCCCCACCCCCCACATCTCTTTCACTCTCCCTCTTTCAAAAAAATAAATAAAATCTTTAAAAAAAATATTACACTTTATAACATTAAATTATTTTAAACATTATTCATCAGGCTTCTATTAATATGATTTATACAAATCATAAAGCAGAACTTAAGAATGTAATATTAATTTTCCACTAAATATTTAAACATTGATTAAAAATGTATTCAAATTTTTTTCTAAACATCAAAATAAAATCACAAATCTAATAAGCCAAATTACATTAAATGTTTTTGGTATTATAAACTCAGACAAAAAACTTTGACTTATTATGGTGATTACAAAGCCAGTTATCACACTTTAATGAAAACTGAATTTCAAAGTTTTGGTACCCTAAATATAAATTCATATTTTTCAGTTTTTGTTTTCCTATTGCTTTACTTACCCTAGATTAACACCACAGAATTCTTGTATTTTACTATCTTGGAAGTTTTCTTTGTTTATGATAATTTACTTGGTGCAAAGGGGAAAAAAAATCCATCTAAAATTGTCTGCAAGAACTATGTGGGTGACACTGATTCTTAAATTTAATATAATACCTAGTTGTCTAGTCCAAGGAAAGTCAAAACCACACCAGTGATCATTCCTCTGTGCCTTCTTTCTATTTTAATAAAGTTTCTCTTGGTATGGTACAGAGCTTTAATACTTTCTCTTTCAGAGTGTTTTAATCTGTTTAAACCATACTGGCTTTCTCAGAAATTGTGGAGTTTTTTGTTTTGTTTTGTTTTGCTTAACTTCACCTGGTCAGCATTATTTGACAAAATATCTGGGTTCATGATATATTGACTTGAATCACTGATGCAGTTAAAAACCCACAATAATTCCTATCAGCCTCATTCTTAAGTAGCATTGCTGAAACTTTTTATCTACCAAGAGATGAAAGATGAGTGTTTTCATTAGCTATTAGGGATATATGGCTAATTTACTGTGTTAAAACATACTATTGAGGACTCTGTGTATAGGTAAAATATGTTGAGAATTCAAATACCTTTCTTTATTTTGTTCTTCCTTCCATAAAACTTAACTATTATATTGTATAAACAAAATTATTTTATTTAGCTCATTTAGTATTTGCCTTCCTATATCTCAATAGAATACTATGTTGCTACTTTGAAAAAAAATTCACTTTTTTCATCATTTACCACATTCACCACTACCACACACATTATTATGGTTAAGTAAATGCCAATTACACCTAAGCCATGTAGCGAGCATACTATGGGTATTTTTCGTTTCTGAATTTTTTTTTGCTCAGTTAATAACTGTCTCATTTATTTGCTTGCTTAGTTTTCTGTGTCCTCATTGTTATTACAATTCCAAACTCTTCACCAGTTGTATCTCTATCTTCTTAGTATGAAGATACACAGCAAACAATCTATAAATTTCCTTCTAAATAAAGTGCTTTGAACAATGTCTGAAATAGAATAACAATAAAGCATGTCATATCTATATACTGGGATATTTTCAGCCATAAAAGGTAATAAAGTATTTATACATGCTACAAAAAGGGTAAACCCTGAAAACATTATGTCAGGTGAAAGAAGCCAGAAATAAAAGGTTGTTTGTTGTATGATTCCATTTATATGAAGTAGCCAGAAGAGATAAATCTGTCCAGAGAGTAGTGGTTTCCATGGGGTGGAAAGGATGGAAAGAATGGGGAGTAACTCCTAAGGGGCACAAGGTTTTTTGTTCTGTTCTGTTTTATTTTGTTTTGTTTCATTTAGTTTTGTTTTTGGTATTAAAAAAAATAAGGTAGGGTTAATTACGGTAGTAGTTGTGAAACTTTGTGAATATACTAAGAACCACATTGGATTTTACTCTGTAAAAAGATGAACTGTGGTATATTAATTATAGCTCAGTTAAGAAAAATAAGTTGGAATGGTAGAGAGTCACCATGAATTCCTGGGAAAGGCTAGTATCGGGGGAAAACTCACAAAGAAGGAAGCTGCATTCCTCCACCTAAAGCCAAAGAAAAATTCCAGGAAATGCTCATGTCTTAACAGATAAATTTGGGTTTTATTTGGGGAAAGAGAAGATGAAGAAAGATATTCTCAACATTTTTCTTGTGTGTTTCAATTCTATGTGGTTCATTGTCTGCCTATTACGGGTCTGACATTATACTGTATACTCTGAACATTCTAATGGGAAATTCAATTTCATCTTCAATGAGTTTGAGTTTAATTAAGGAAGATAGAACTTACACATAGAAAAAAATGTTAAAACACTGCAAGAAAATACAAAATAAATGACAATGAGAATGATACCTCAAAATAGGAAAACTTCATTCCTCTATAAATATAGAGGATTTATATAAATATAAATTCCTCTATAAATATGAACTTTATGATTGTACTTTTATAGGGAATGCTATCTGTACTGTCAAAATAGTGTTCCCATATTTTAGTTCTTTCCTTCCTAACATTCGACATGATCCTGCATTCTGTTGTTTTAAGTATCTTTGCCATGTCAGTATATTTATCTCAAAGATACCATTTTTTTTCTCCTGATAACAAGATTTTTAGTTTATTTTGTAAAGTTACTGGTTTGGTACTCAACATTTTTCTTAACTCTGGATTTTATATTTTTATCTAAATGGGTTTTTTTATCTTTACATTTGATTTTTTTGTCAACTTATTTTATAGCCTACATAGTTACTGTGTGAGCCATATACAGTATATATACATGTATATATATATATATACTGTGTGGCATCTGCTCCTTGATTTTTAGAATTCTCATTTTTATTTCCCTATGTATCTCTTCCCAGAGACTATAGCCCTAGTCTAGCACTCATGCCTCTTTCATGCTTTTGGATTATCTTTTGGCGTTATTAAAAACTTCTTTATACATCGTAAGTTTGTTTGGAGACTTTTCTAGTCATAGCGAGGTTTGTTATTGTGGTAGCATATTATGAGGTAACAGTTAATACTTTTAAAAGCTTTACTAAAAACTGTTTCTGTGTATAAATTAACATCAGCTTTCTCCTAACCAGAAACCTCGTCTCTCTGTGAACACATATTAATTCCTTTCATATAAAATGTCAGATCTCAAAACACTTAAAATTTACTTGCCATAATCAAGCAAGTTTTGCTTAAGTATTCCAAATTTTTCATCCCATTCATAGGGATTGACTTTGCCCTGGGAGCCCTTTGAAATACAGCAAAGACAATCAATCAGGGGCTCCTGGGTGGCTCAGTTGGTTAAGTGTCTGCCTTTGGCTGTGGACATGATCCCAGGGTCTTGGGATCCAGCTCCTGAGCTGCCTTTGGGCTCCCTGCTCAGTAGGGGGTCTGCCTCACCCCTGCTCATGCTCTCTTTTTCTCTCAAGTGAATAAATAAAGTCTTTAAAAAAAGAAAATCAGGGCGCTGGGTGGCTCAGTGGGTTAAGCCTCTGCCTTCAGCTCAGGTCATGATCTCAGGGTCCTGGGATCGAGTCCCACATCAGGATCCCTGCTTAGCAGGGAGCCTGCTTCCCCCTCTCTCTCTGCCTGCCTCTCTGCCTACCTGTGATCTCTCTCTCTCTGTGTCAAGTAAATGAATACAATCTTAAAAAAAAAAGAAAAAAATCAGTGACATTGCCGTATTGGGTTGAACAACATAGAATGAGATAAATCTCTTTGTAGGAGAAAATCATTCTTATTTCAGAGAGAGAGGGAGAGAGAGAGAGAGAGAGAAATCAAGCATCAAATAAATGATAAATATAAGGAAGTAAAAAATATTTATAAAATTTTTCATAGTAACTCTTCCATCAATTGTAATATATACCATTATCTCATAGACCACAAAGAAAATGTAATGCCAATTAAATTATAACATATATTCCAATGTTAGATATGCTAAAATATTAGAAAATGTGCAAATAAAAGTTGATAAAATGTAGTATTTCACATTTTAAAAATGTAATAAACATTAGTATTTTATCTTTTCCTCTTTGATGTGCTTGCTTAATTGCTGTGCTAACCAGGTGCTGAATCTGTCTTCTGAATAATCTCCACTGTCAATGAAACCTAAGAGGTATTCACTGAGTATGCAAGTAGCACAAGGAAGAAGTGATTTCTTCTAACTTAGATGGGCAAATAGGTCAAAAAAAGTTTTAAAATAGAAAATATTTAGGGGTACCTGGGTGGCTCAGTCATTAAGCCTCTGCCTTCGGCTCAGGTCATCCCAGGGTCCTGGGATGAAGCCCCGCATCGGGCTCTCTGCTCAGCAGGAAGCCTGCTTCTCCCTCTTCCACTCCCCCTGCTTCTGTCCCCTCTCTTGCTGTATCTCTCTCTGTCAAAGAAATAAATAATATCTTAAAAAAAAAGAAAAAGAAAAGAAAAGAAAAGAAAAGAAAAGAAAAGAAAATATTTAACTTGCGAGAGAGTCATAGAGAACCTTTCCAAGGCTGAGGGAAGTTGAGCAAAGAGATAAGACCAGACTGATGCACACAGAAAAACACAGATCATTTAGTATTCCTGCAGCATAAAATCAAAGTGGAATAGTGAGAAAAAGATTATCTCATAACAGAGTGGATGATGAATTCTCCAAACAAATGACCACAAAGACAAAGTTTAAAGGTTTGAAAATCCCATAGTATTTATCTCAAAATGGTTGAGTGAAAAAGAAAGTATTTAATATATATCATTTATATTTGTACTCCTCTTTAAACATGTATACAGGTACTATTATTGAAAATCGTTTTCACAATAATAATTGGAACAAATTGCTCTTTGGATTAACAGTTATGCAAACACTAATAACAATTAAAGTAATCTCAGAGTATCAGTTAAAAGAGCTTTTTGCAGCACCTGGGAGGTTCAGTTGGTTATGCATCTGATTTCAGCTCAGATCATGATCTCGGGGTCCTGGCACTGAGCACTGTGTTGGGCTCCCTGCTGAGCAGGGAGCCTGCTTCTCCCTCTCCCTTTTCCTGTGTCTTTCTCCTCTCCCCCTGCTCATGCTCCTTCTCTCTCTCAAATAAATAAAATCCTTTTTTCCTAAAAGATACAGCTTTTTTCTTCTGTTTCTGAAGGAAGTCTAATTCATATAAATGCCCCTGAGTGTGGAAAATTTATAATAAGTTAATGATTAAGGTAGAAAAGGTCCACTATATACACAGAAGGTATGAAATATGAAGATTAGTATCAGTATACTATATGATTGATGGGATATTGTTTTATTTGACTCCTAGTCAAAATATTTTTCTGTTTATTTGATACAATTGAGAATTTCATAATTATAGCTCAATAATAAAATATCTTTTCTATCACAAGGAAAATTGGCTTTATATGGAAAGAGTATATTTGAATTCAAGAATCCATCATTTTGATGTTGTATTCCGAAGAGGTAACATAGTATAGATAAATAGTATAAGTAAAAGGAAAAAAAAGTGAGAAAGTAAACCTGAGTCTAAGGATTAAGTAGTTAAGTAGTTGTGGCATCTTTTTTTTTTTTTTTTTTTTTAATTTGACAGAGATCACAGAGAGAGAGGAGGAAGCAGGCTCCCCACTGAGCAGAGAGCCTGATGCGGGGCTCGATCCCAGGACCCTGGGATCATGACCTGAGCTGAAGGCAGAGGCTTTAACCCACTGAGCCACCCAGGCACCCCAGTAGTTGTGGCATCTTAAGCAAGTTGTAAAATATAGAGCTAATTGAGACAAAGTCTAGCAGTCATGTTCCATCCAAGACACTGGAAATTCAAACTGGATAATTAGAGGTTATAAAGTTACTTTTTACAGAGGATTGGGTAGTATTTAGGAGTACCAAAGGAATAATGCAATACTCTGGAACTAGTAACAAGAAAAAACTATTCACTTCTTAATCCTGAAGGATCAAGGCAAGAGATCAACTGTTCCAAATCTGCAGAAGATGGAGAATAGCTCAACACAGCCAACAAATAGCATTTTGCCTTTAACTAGACATATGGCTGTGTACAGAAGGATAGAGAAATTCTTTAGATAGGTAAACCAAAGATATCCAGGTGAGAGTATGCTCTTTCTTTCATCCCCCATGAGCACCTGTTATTGTTGTCTACCCATGTGAAGACTGATACCTTCAGCACCATCAGCTTGTTATTTCCTTCTTACCAAGTCCAAATAACATAATGTCCAAAGTTCAGTGAACCAGAGAAAAGTTTGCAGAAATATTGAAACAATTTAAGTTCACTCCAAGCTAATTATGACAGGGAATAAGAGCATTGCCATAGTTCATAAGCAAATCAGTGAAGGTAGAGGTAAGACAAACATACTGTATGGGGATGGATATAAGGATTTTCATTTGGTTCCTATGTAGAAGACACTATAAAGGTTTTACCAATCATTAAGCATGTCTATTCTCAGTATATGTTCTGGAAATGAAAAAAAATTGTCATGGAATGAATTTGTCACCATTGGATCCACTGCAAGGAGGAATCAAACCACCACTCCATCAATCATCAAAAGCTTCTACTCTGTTTCCCTTTCCTCAGGAGACATACCTAGTAAGAAGTTGCTATGGCCGATGTCAAAGAGGTTACTATTGGGTCTTCATCAAAATAAAAAGCTGTACTGCAAAGGAAACAATCCGTAAAAACTAAAAGGCAACCTACAGAATGGGAGAAGATATTTGCAAATGACATATCTCATAAAGGGTTAGTTTCCAAAATATATAAAGAACTTATAAAACTCAATACCCCAAAAAACAAATAATTCAATTAAAAAATGAGCAGAAGACATGAATAAACATCTTTCTGAAGACATACAGATGGCCAACAGACATATGTATAGATGCTCAGCATCACTCACCAGGCAAATGCAAACCAAAACTACAATGATATTATCACCTCATACCTGTCAGAGTGGTTAAAATCAACAGCACAAGAAACAACTGTTGGCAAGGAGGTGGGGAAAGAGAAAACCTCTTGCACTGTTGTTGGGAATGAAAACTTACGCAACCCACTCTGGAAAACAGTATGGAAGTTTCTTAAAAAGTTAAAAATGGAACTACCCTATGATCCAGCATTTGTACTACCAGGTATTTACCCAAAGAATATAAAAATAATTAATTCAAAGTGACACTTACAAACCAAGAAAAAGACTCTCAACTATGGAAAACAAAATGTTGGTTACCAGAGGGGAGGCAGGTGAGAGGATGGATAAAGTTGGTGACAGAGATTAAGGAGTACACTTGCTTTATATGTAAGTGTTGAGTCACTAAATTACATACCTGAAACTAATATTACACTGTATGTTAACTGGAATTTAAATAAAAATTTAAAAACAATAACAACGAAGACAATTTCTATTCTTGCTAGACTATGGTAAATTGCAAAAGTCCAGATATTAGTGTCAACCCAGAAACAGTACCATAAATCCCCAAAATGTTTGGATACTTTCCTTAGTTTCTTTTCTTCAGCATCTGTTGTCCTATTAAACGTCTGAAATTCTTTCAGTTAAAATTTTAGGGGAAGATTCATGTTAGATTCATATGTCATATTGCCGAGACCTTTTTCAAAACGCCCAGACTTCTCTCTGAATTAAGAACCAGTGAGTCGATAGACAAGTATAGGTCTGGCACCTGAGTTAGCTTGTGGTCCTGTAGCCTTAGAATTTTTCTACTAATATATGTCACGCAAGCCCTTAGTGAGCTGTCAGTCTTTATTATCCCTGAGGACTGTAAGCTTCATTAAGCATCACTACAGATCTTTGCACATTAAAATATTTTTATTACTACTCTTGTCTTGAGATTTATTGAGATATTTGCATCCACCTTGTCTCTGAAGGTCAGGTACCACTAACTGCCTCTAGCAATCTTGGATCCCAATATTTCCAATGAGATTTAGGCTAAGGCTATAATAGCATCCTTTCCCATACTCCTTAGTCAACAGGTAATAGTAATAGTAATAGACACACATAGGCTTCTAAAAATGCTGATGCCTTTCTTACCAAGGTCTTTATTAATGCCTAATAAAGTACACTATTTAGACTCTTTTGCTGAGCACACGGATAAAAACTATCTGTTCAGGTTACATATAATATTTCAATTTCAGCATTACAATCCAGATGAAACTTCTGATTCCCTCCTAGGTATACCCCCAAGAAACTTCTGATATTTCAACTACATTGCTAATTGCTACAGTTCCCTGTTCTGTTCAGGCCTCCATGAGTCAATGTAGCTGCTAACTATTAATAGCCTTCCCAGGTCCTGGATTCAAACATTATATCACAAGTTCTAAGCAAGGACACCTTATAAATAGATTGTGTAACATTCATCTTTTTTTATTTCATCCTCTTTTGTCTAACACCCTCAGAATGTCTAACACTCCCATACTCACTTACCAGATTCCTGTCAATTAAAGCTGATGAAATTCTGTAACTTTTCTGTGTATAGACTGTCTCCTCCTAGGGCCAGCTTTGTTCTCATTTTGTATATATTGACATAATTCCTATTGCTCTGAAGGTAATAAAGGGCCTTTAGTAGGAATACTTTTTTTTTTTTTAAGTATACCTTTTTTTAAAGATTTATTTATTTGAGAGACAGAGTGAGTGAGAGCAAGAGAGCCGTGGGAAGGGCAGAGAGAGAGAGAGAGAGAGAGTCTTAAGCACACTCCACACTGAGCACAGAGCCCAAAGCAGGGCTCTATCCCATGACCCTGAGAACATGACCTGACTCAAACCCAAGAGTCAGTTGCTTAACCAATTGCGCCACTCAGATGCCCTTTAGTATGACTTCTACAAACATGTTCCACATATATTTGAGGAAAATCTTTCCTAAAGGGATAGTCTGGTTCCCTCAGAAAGGCATTGAAGTTGTACCTTCACTAGCAAGGGATATTCAAGAGTAAGTGGAAAAGGAAGAGTCCAAAATTCTCAGTTATGTCTGCATCTTCCCAGTTGTTCCCATCTCATATCTCAGAGACCCATTCTTTCCCCATCAGAGCTTTGACTTGAGTATTTTATTGACACTGCAACTCTTAACAACAAGCTCTGGTTGTTGATCCTCAACCTCATTTGCTCTGTAGCTGGAGGAGATAAGGAGCTCCTTAAAGCTGTCACAGAATTTCTGATCTTTCATTTATCTGATTTGAATATTCACAGCCTTTATTTTATTGTACTTTTATTTGTAGGGCTCTTAGAAGTGTCCAGCTGCAATAAAAATCTTAATGCTCATTATTGTTAGCAAAAAGACAAAATTCCAAAGATATTTTACCTCCCAAAGCCTAGTTTTTAATTGCATTTCTTCCCAGGCTAGTACCTGTAACATTTTGAGAATATTGATTCCACTACTTCCCATAACTTACTAGTGTCAAATTTCCCCTGGAAACCATTGTATCCATGGACTTCTCAACATGTGTGCAATTCAATCTCAAAATCCTATTTCAAAGGTTTGTTTTCTGGAACCATTTCAGGTACCAATTACTATTTTGGTTAGAGCTACTCAAGAAAAAGATAGCACATTAAAATTGGTGCTCTATGGAATGTTTAATAAGGCAAACATTCTTTAAAAAGTGTGTGGATGCTTTCAGGAATAAAAATAAGGTGGAAAGAGGGATGGTGGCTAATTCAGAACTTTTGAGCCAGTGTTTTAAAACTATTTTAAAAACCGGCCTTTCAGAAAAACAAAAACACCCTCCAACCTGTCCTTCTCCTGTTCATATC
The DNA here is from genome assembly GCF_002288905.1 of Enhydra lutris kenyoni. NCBI lineage: Eukaryota > Metazoa > Chordata > Mammalia > Carnivora > Mustelidae > Enhydra > Enhydra lutris. Next base: position 20,150,093 of record NW_019154116.1, on the reverse strand, counting down.
ACACTTTGTCTGAACCTAACTGGAAATCCTAGATCAAGGGAGCCCAAGATGCCATGTATAGGGGCCAACCTCCCAGGCATACAACCAATGGAAAAATTGTGAGTCAATACGGAGGGTAAAATAGAAGATATTCAACACGTATGTATTTTTGTTTTGTCTTACGTACTTCACAGTGGGTTTTAAGTACTAAATATATTTTTCTACAGAATTTTTTGAATATAATATTCAACACAATTATCTGAGCTACAGGTGGCAGAAATAATTACTTACCATAGTTCTTGTTACCCAAAATAGGTAGAGGTATTATCTAGTTGTGACTGAAATTTCAGACACATATCTAGAACAAGATCCTGAATGTTTCTTTACACATGCTAAACTGAAAAATAAATATTGTATTAATAAATTAATATGATTATCCATAAACATCATCACAGCACATGTGTTTTATAGTATTGCTTTCCATATTGTTGGCTTTTCCTTGTCATTGGATTAAAGACAAACTTACTTCATGTGCATCTCTGAACTAGATCTGCACATTCCTATATATGATCCATATTTTTTTTTTAAAGATTTATTTATTTATTTATTTGACAGAGAGAGATCACAAGTAGGCAGAGAGGCAGGCAGAGAGAGAGGGAAGCAGGCTCCTCACAGAGCAGAGAGCCCAACGCGGGGCTCGATCCCAGGACCCTGAGATCACGACCTGAGCTGAAGGCAGCGGCTTTAACCCACTGAGCCACCCAGGCACCACTATGACCCATATTTTTAAGCCAGAAGGATATAGTTAAATCTCAAGTACATCATAAAAATTTTTGTATTTTTTTCCAGTTCTTCCTATTGGTCTTTTTCTCATTTTTCTAGACACAGCTGAACTTCACACTGCTCCATTAATTATTTTTGTATTCTTCCCCCTCCCAGCTTTATTAAGGAATGATTGACAAATAAAATTATGTCATAAATTGTACAACATAACAATTTGATATGTATTGTGAAAGGCTTACCCCAACAAGTTAATTGACTTAATTAACACATTCCTCACATCAGAGGTTTAACTTTGTTTTTAATATTGAGAACATTTAAGTTCCATTCTTTTAGCAAATTTCAATTATAAAATACAGTCTTATCGGGGCGCCTGAGTGGCTCAGTGAGTTAAAGCCTCTGCCTTCAGCTCAGGTCATCATCCCAGGGTCCTGGGATCGAGCCCCGCATCAGGCTCTCTGCTCAGCAGGGAGCCTGCTTCCCCCTCTGTCTCTACCTGCCTCTACCTGCCTCTCTACCTACTTGTGATCTCTGTCTGTCAAATAAATAAATAAATAAATCTTTTAAAAAAAAGTACAGTCTTATCAATTATAGTCACCGTGTTATACATTAGATCCTCAGAGTTTATTTATCTTATAACTAAACACCTGTACTCTTTTACCACCCTCTCCCTATTTCCTCCACTCCCCAGTCTCTGGGAATAATCACTTTTCTACTCTATTTTTATGGAGAATAATTTGTTTTCTGAGATTCCACATATAAATGATACTATGCAATACTTATTTTTCTCTCTGGCTTATTTCACATAGCAAAATCTACTCCAGTTTCATCCAGGTTGTCACAAAAGATAGGCATCCCTTTTTAAAAGCTGTATAATATTCCATGGATGTCTGTGTGTGTGTGTGTGTGTGTGTGATATCACATTTTCTTCATCCACTGACAGGCACTTAGGTTATTTTGATACCCTGGCTGATGTGAATAATGCTGCAATGAACATGGGAATACAGATATCGCTTTGAGATAATATTTTTTTTTCTTTTGAATCTATTCACAGAAGTGGGATTGCTAGATCATGTATAAGCTCCATTTTTAATTTCTTGAGGAAACTCCATATTGTTTTCCATAGTGGCTGTACCAGTTTACATTTCCACTAACAGTGTGGAGAGTTCCCAGTCCTCTAAATCCCAGGCAGCATTATCTCTTGACTTTTTAATAATAGAAATCCTACCAGGTATTGTTTTTGATTTGCATTTCCCTGATGATGGGTAATACTGAACAACACCTTTACATGTACGTGTTGACCATTTGTATGTTTCTTTGGGGAAATGTCTATTTAGGTCCTCTGCCCATTTTTAAATTTTTTCTGCAACAAAATTATTTGTAAAAAGTCCCAAAAGTAAGTACAGAGAATTATAATCACAAATGACATATTGTCAAACAGTTGGGCTCTACTTTCACAAAGTAAGAAAATGCAGCCCAGACCGTTATAATATGCATTAAGTATGCATTAAACATATTTCAAGAAACTGTGTCTCACAAATTCCAATAATATGTTTAAATATGGTAAAAATAGTAGACTATATAGTGATATTTTATATTCCTTAGTATTCCACCCTTTGTTTTATCTGATAATTTCTAGGCCTTCATACAAAAATTTCATCTTTAAAAACTGGTGATAGTGACTTAGCCCTCTTTTTATCAACATAATTCCTGGCCATTCTGTAATACTCTGTAATGACTTTGCAGTATTCCGTATTCTCAAACCCTGTCAACATGTTTTGTGAACTTTTTATTGGTATAGGTGTTACTTCTCCTAAGGAATGTGGTGACCTCTGATGACTGGGCTTATTCATCTGTTATGACTCTGACACATTTCTGCCCCCTATTCTCACAGCTTTGTCATCCCAAGTTGCTTTGTGCTTGAGACCACAGACTTCATTTTACTTTCCTCTAATAACAAATTCATGCCTTTTTAGACTTCTTAATCAATTACTCTTGACACAATATAAGCCTCAGTATCACTTTAACATCTTTGAACTTACCCTGTTTTCTTCCAGTTCTATTTTTATCTCTAAACAGCTTAGATTTTTTAGGGTTCTTTATCTCAAATGCACTTTGTCAATATGATAAAATCATTTTGACTATTTTATTTTCATTGATCACTTGAAAAAATGGGAAAAAAAATAAGTGAAACCTACAGAAACATCAGTCTTCCTAAATGAAATGTGTAGGTAAGCTATGGATTCTTGATTTTAAAAAAAAAGCCATCAAAATATTCTAAATCAGAATAAACTCATGATTACCAAATCTTCCAACCAAACCTCCTGAGTCAATTGTAAGAAATGTATCTTATTAATATGTTTTTTGTTGTTGTTGAAATAGCATTATGTCCTTAAATGGGACTCCTTAACCTCTTATTTAATCTCCTTCTTTCTATTCACCCAGGAGTTTCTCTATGAAAAATAATTTTGGCTAAAGATATTCCAAACAAAAAAATGGAAGTTTGAAACTGAATGAAGAAAGACATTGCTGTTTTCAGTGAGCATTCTTCTTAGACTGCATACTTCTTTGCATACTTCTATTTACCATAACCCACCATAGATCCTGACTCTTCTCCTGCCCTGCTTTCTCCTTTCAAGAAAGAGTTTTAGTTTTCTTATTTTGAGTTAATAATATGTATACAATACAAAGTCAATTTTCTTTTTTCTCTCTGACAGAGAGAGACACAGTGAGAGAGGGAACACAAGCAGAGGGAGAGGGAGAAGCAGGCTTCCTGCCAAGCAGGGAGCCCAATGCAGGACTCGATCCCAGACCCTGGGATCATGACCTGGGCTGGAGGCAGACGCTTAACAACTGAGCCACCCAGGCACCCCAAAGTCAATTTTCTTTTTATGATTTTCTTTATCTGATTCATTAACTAATTCCTCAACTAACTATGCAGTCACTAATTATGTATTAAACTTGGAATTAGGTATTAAAATGGGAACCAAAAAATCCTTCTGTGAGCAAGATACATTTTCATCCTTCAAGTAATTTTCTAGTTACTGTTTGTCCTAATTCCCCCACACTGTGTGACTATGACATTTGATCTTCAGCTGGGTGATTTTTGGAAAGAATTATGACCTGTCTTTGCCTTTGCTACATCCCCTAAATGTCTCTCAAGGACATTTCTAGTCCAGCATAGCAGTTGGTGCAGATGAACTGAAAGACATTAAGGAAGCATTGGAGACAACTGGCTATTCGAATCTGTTAGAAGGAAGCAGACAACACTCCCCCTGCCCCTTTCAAAATGTATAGTCAAAGGGACCAGCAGCGGAAGAAACTGACACCAGGACCATGACACTCCTCCCACAGAGGAGGGCACAGACCAAGAAGTATTATAAAAGCAGCACTTGGCTTGCTGGCACAATATCATGGAAGATGTTATCTGCATTACCCATTTAAAGGTCTTTCAGGGAGCTTCCCTAATTAAAAACTATTTAGAAGCCACACTTTACCTGATACTTTCAATTTTAACTATCTCCACAAGCTTTATTTTAATCCTTCCACTTTCCACACTGATAGTTCTTTTCTTGGCAGTGGAAAACCTGGCTTCTCTTGTTCACAGTATGTTTATTTATTTGCTCAGTCCTAGAAGCTTAAAGACTAGATAGATAAGTAATCTTTATAAACCTATTAATTTATAGTATTGGAAATGTGGGTATGATAACGTCTGATTATACAAACAAGAATATAATATTCTGCTATGATTATTTTTGTATTTAGTCTTAGGATATATATCCAAAATTAATTTGTGGCCAAAATTCTTTCTTTCTTTCCCCTTTAGTGTACTTACGTTATTCATGTGACGTACAGTTAGGTTTATTTGTTTTGTTTATATTTCATTTTTTTCTTTCTAGCCTTTGTTATTGCTTAATTTGTGAGTATGTAAGCATTAACATCTTTCTAAAAATCAAAATTATGCAAAAATTTATAATCCGAGAGGTCTTATTTCCCTTCCACTTCTACATCATTCTCATGTTCCTACACTTCTTTTTTATTCTCTATCAGTATCACACATAACCATTTTTCCTGTTCCTGATATATCCTTCCTGTTCTTTTTTATACATATACTAGAAATACTCTAAAAACCTTTCCCTAAAAACAAAACAAAACAAAACAACAACAACAACAACAAAAAACCCTTCCCTATTACTTCAGGGAAATCTTCTTTATTCTTGTTTCCATCTGCATAGTATTGAAATGTGTGAGTGAACCATAGTTTATACAACAAATTTTCCTTCTCTCTGCATATAGGTGATTTTCAATATTTTGTAATTAGAAGCAATTTTTGCAAATAAACATGAGTACATGTCTTTATGATATTGGAGGTGAATTGCTGTGGTAAATATCTAGAAGTAGACTAGCTGAGTCATAGCTAATTGTATATACAATTTAGTATACTTTGGCAGCCCATTTCCCCAAAGTGTTTTACCATCTGAGTTCTACCAATCAATTATTACAGTGCCTGTTTCTCCACAGTTTTGCCCAAATACATTGTATACTCTTTAATGTTAAACATTTTTAGAGATAAGTGAGAAATGGTATCTCTGTGTAGTTTTATTTTGCATTTCTCTATGAGTGAGTATAGACATCTTGCTATCTTTTTGTATGTTGAGTATTTCTATAACTGTTCATGTTTTCCCAATCGGTTTTATGCTCCTTTTTTTCAAATTCAGTAATTATTTATAGAACATAGTTATTACATTTTTATATATGATGTCATTTGTAAACCACCATTTCCCATTTTATTTTTTTATCAATTAATTTTGCTTGTAGTGGGCTTTTGTTTGATTGATTTTTTTTTCCAGAGGATTCTGATTTAGATGACATCAGAATACAAAAATGACGGTTTATTGTAGTCAACTAAAAATAGAACCATTAAGTTTACATTGATTTTTATTAAGGGTAATTTTATAGGAATATGATAATACCATGAAATTCAAGAATACATGAGATTATATTTAAGATTCACTCTTTCATTTATTTAAAAACATTTGTTGAGTACCTATTATGATGTAAGCAGTACTTTAAGGGTTAACTATAGGGTAATAAACAATTTGTTAAAGTTAAATGGGGCAGGCAAGCATTAAACAAACAGAAAAATACAGAATCATTAAAATAAGTGAATGAAATGAACAGATTCTGAGATGGTAATACAGCCATCTAATCTTGACTAATCAAGATTTATGAAGACCTGTCTAAGGAACCGAATTTAAACCTTGGCCATATGGATAAGCAAGAAGCAGCTAAATGAATGTTGAAAGAGGAACATTCCATTGTGAGTAATATATATGTCCAAAAGTTTATTAGCAAGAAGGCAGGCCATTTGTGAAAGCTAGAAGATATTATGATTATTCCATAGCAATAAAAAGGCAAAAGTAGATAGAGAAACTTTCAGATGGATAGATCATCTAGAGTTGCACAGACTATGGGGACATTAAGGGAAATTTTCTAAGGAAAATGAGAAATGACTGAAGGTTATTAAGCTCTAAAGTAAGATGACTTCATTATTTTTAATTTCTATTTGGTAAACATAAGGATGGTGGTTGTAGACATGGGGAGAGTGGAAATATTTGAAATAGATTTCGGAGTTATAAATTTGTGGGATATGCTAGTAAATAGGTATTGACTATGGTACCAATGACTATCATGCCATGAACTATGTGTGCATGTTGTATCTCTTCCTGATCCGGATAATGCTTGAGTAGAACATTTAGATTTCAGTTAAATATTTAAATTTTGAGTTGGATAATGTGTAACGTAGTAATACCAGCAGACAGGTGGATAAATGACTCTAAAGATAAGAAATGTCTGAGTTAGGGGGGCGCCTGGGTGGCTCAGTGGGTTAAGCCTCTGCCTTTGGCTCAGGTCATGGTCTCAGGGTCCTGGGATCAAGACCCGCATCAGGTTCTCTACTCATCAGGTAGCCTGCTTCCACTCTCCTTCTGTCTGCCTTTCTGCCTACTTGTGATCTCTCCCTCTCTCTGTCAAATAAATTAATAAAATCTTTAAAAAAAAGAAATGTCTGAGTTAGGGATTAAAAACAACAACAGAACAAGAAGTAACCATTGACAAATGAATTGTATGTCAGTCTAGTGAAACAGACAGAGGGCAGAATAAATTGAACACTTAAGGGTGGTAGGGAAGGAGAAACCAGCAAAGATGCATAGAAGAATAAAGGACTAAGGATATTCTTGTTATTTACAAAGAGTGAATAATAGGTTAGACTGTATAAGCTAAGGTAGAAGAACAAGGGGTTGAACATAGGGAAGAACCGGTAGAGAGATGGAGGAGTGAATGCTTTGAAATATTAATGAGTTTGAAGAAATGTTTCAACAGTAATGCTTGAGTCAATGTTGAGGAGTTTGTAGGTGGAGTTTGGAATATTTGAAACAGTGACTTTAGAAGTGGTAGAATTTTCAATTGTATCAGGGATGGGCAAAACTAAAACATCATTGTAATGAAGAAAAATAGGATCAAAGCCCAGTGGTTGGATAGGTCATCCACAAGAATGTGAACTCCACTTAAAAAAATAACAAACTTTGGACCTAAAGGGTCATTGTCTGGAAATGTCAATAAGTTAGGGAGTATGACCAACATGGAGCTAATTGATTCTGAGAATGTGAAAGAGGAGGAGGAGGCATAATTACTTAAAAGGGACATTGTTGAGCAAAAAATATCAACCCATATTCCCCTTTATAAAGAGTTCCAGGGAATAAAAAGAAAAAAAAAAAACCTGACAGTTTCAAAAGTCATAAAGCTTTTAATTAAAAAAAGTTAACATTTTAAATATAAGAGAATTTGCTGACTTGATTTTCTGTATTCTTGTTGCTTAAAGTCAATTCCACACTCAAAGTAATTTGCAGTTAGTTTTATCAAAGTAGGATAGATATATTCTTTGGTTCCAGTGATTATTTCGGTTAGATGAATAGTTTGTGACCCAGTCTTGAAACCGGAGGATCAGAATAAAATTGTCTGGACTGGATCAGACTGGAATTCAACCTAAGCAATAAACATGGTAAGTGATATAGTACAAAGACAGCATTGAGTTCAGATAAGAGAGAGACAGAGAGACAGTGACAGAGAAGACACAGAAAGAGACGGATTAGAGATCATTCTCTGAATCAATCTTTCAATGTCTTTGTTGTTCTTATTTTTATGATAAAATGCTTGATATTATGCTATGAATTAATCAAATTATTTTATAAATAAGCCAGAAATATATGCAATTACTTATTTTATTAAAAAGCCAGAAAGAGGTATTGTTTTTTTGTTTGTTTGTTTTGTGTTTTAAGATTTTATTTGTTTATTTGACAGACAGAGATCACAAGTAGGCAGAGAGGCAGGCAGAAGAGAGAGAAGGAAGCAGGCTCCCTGCTGAGCAGAAGACTGATGAGGGGCTCGATCCCAGGACCCTGGGATCATGACCTGAGCTGAAGGCAGAGACCTGACACACTGAGCCATCCAGGTACCTCAAGAAATAAATACTGTTTAAAAAATTAATGGAGGCATATTAAAATTTTTAAGAGTTTATTTGAGTGAAAATTATAATGGGGCAGGGCCAAACTAGAAGTGATTAGAAGGGCTTCACCCAAAAGGAGCTCATAGAGGGGTGGAAGCAAAGCAAGAAAATTACCAATTGGCTACAGCTTCAAGCCTTGTTGACTGTTTTTGATTGGTTATCTTTCAGTTTCAATTTCCAAACCTTGAGGCACTTATACACTTAGATTTTGGTTTGCTTACCTAGGCTACCTGACCATTAGAGCCACCTGAGTCTCATGGCCTCCTTGCTCAGTTAATTTAACAGTGTATTAATAAAAGTCATGGAGGAGGGAAATACTGAAAAAAATCAGCAAATTTCTTGGAGTTGACTTTAAGGTGTTTGTATATGTAATTGAGAGAATATTTATCAAAATGAAGAGGTAATATCAAAAGTATGGTCATATTGTGTAGTAAGACATATTTAGTATATCCTTGGTTCCTACCAAAGAAAGCCTAAACATTTTGGAATTTTGAGGTTAGGATCCTTTGTTATCTTAACAAGACTCTTTCCATCACACCTGAGTCTGTGCTAGTTAAGGTGGCTCAGTGTGGGACTTCTCAGGATGGGGCAGGTCTCTAGGAAGACCAAATGATTGCAGGGTTGGGACTTTCAGTCTCACCTCTAACCTCTAGGGAGAAGAACAAAGATGGAGATTAACCTCTACAAAAACTCTTGAATACTGACATTGGAAGAGCTTCTGAGTTGGTGAGCGCATGGATATGCTGGGTTGAAGAGTGCAGGAAAGCTTGTGTGCCTCCCACCCCACATGCTCCATACCATGCTGTATGCATCTCTTATACTTGACTGATCCTGGATTGTGTCCTTATAATCAGCTAAATAAAGGGTTTTCTTCAGTTCTGTGAACCTAGTTTGTAGTAACATGTCAAACTTGGGTGGGGGAGGGTGTTGTGGGAACCTCTGAATTTGTAGTCATCTGAGCAGAGGTGTGGTCAGTCTGGGCACTGTATTTGTTGCTGACATTTGAACTATAGGACAATTTTGTAGAAACGAGTCCTTAAGCCTGGTAGTTAGTGTGAGAATTGAATTCCTAGACACCCAGTTGGTGTTGGAGGATTTGAGAATTTCACAGGGCATATATTAATTGGGAATACAACAAAACAAACTAAGTAATTCAGGAGTTGTGAAAAAATTAGCTGAGATTGTAATACTAATTATCATGCATATTAGAAATGCAAAAGAGGATATACATTTTGTCACAAGAATAGACATAAATAGAAAAACAAAATTTAACCTCCAGAATGCATTATAAAGTATTATCTTTGAGTTTCTAAATCTGAAGGGATGGTTAAAAAAAAAAGGTATACCAAAATGCTTTGAAATCCTCTTATGACAGTCTAGAAACTATGGGAACTATTTGGTTTAGAGCATTGTTGTAAGGCAAATCTATTTTGAATCACAGCCAAGTCCTGTTATGCCAAAGGTCCTTGTTGTATGTCTTATAAGGCTATCCAAATACAAAGACCCTGAGGACATAGTTATAGTAAGATGTGAGTATATCTTTTTACACAGTAGTCTAGAAGGCAAATGTTAATGTTCAGAAACTGGAAAATATCCTGCAAAATGGCAAACCTTTATTTAGAATGTGTCAATATTTTCTTAGTGGCTGTGGGGGTGGGGTATTCTGGAAGATTTAGTGAATTAAAAAGACTCGGTGGAAAATGAAAATAACTATTTGCCAATAGTTAACTTAGCTTGAATTTAAGTTATATTAATTCTTTTGTGGAGAGAGTGACTATCTATTTGTGAGATATACATATATATAGATAGATGTTATTTGTACATATATATCGATATATGTACAAATAACATCTATCTATCTATATATATAGATAGATGTTATTTGTTTTTTACATTTCTTATATGTTATTGCATGCAAAGATATTGAACTGACTACAGTCATGCAGGTTAAAAAGATGTTTTAAAAGTGGGACCAGGCTCTCTGACTGCAATCCAATCCTTTTTCTGTTACACTATTTTAAATGATCTGTTCCATTTTCTAAACCAGCTTGGAGTGTGATACTTCAGGTGTGATATCACATCTGTCCCCTCCCCCCCAATCAATCAGGCTGCTCCCAATGTCAGTCTTTTCAGGGAAAATGTCACACAAGCATTTTAAACAGGTTTGGAAATGATAGCAATTTCTAAAGAGTGCTCAGACCCATAAATTAATGTGGAGCTATATTCCGCCACAGTCCTTGAAGTGCTAATGCAGAGATACATTCATAAGAAAAGACGTTGGTGTCAGAGTAGATATACCATAAGGAGAGCAAAATTTAAGGCAGAAATAAATTTGAAAAAAAATAGTCAATCATTAGGTTACTTTTTTATTCAGGTTCATAGATGTTCCTGTTCTCTGTTAGCAAATTCCTAAGAGATTTTAAAAGAAGAAACTGCAGCCAAAGAGTCCATTTATATCTCCTGACAAGGCAGTCATCCCATTTCTTTGTCTGTTTTCCTTTCCTGAGAAAATAGGTTAGACAGTTTGGAGGAAAATAAGCCTCTTTTTCT
>NW_019154116.1:20126435-20139210 GCF_002288905.1 Enhydra lutris kenyoni | reverse complement strand
TTTCTTTCTTTCTTTCTTTCTTTCTTTCTTTCTTTCTTTCTTTCTTTCTTTCTCTCTTTCTTTTCTTTCTTTCTTGCTTTCTTGCTTTCTTTCTTTTCTTTCTTTCTTTCTTTCTTTCTTTCTTTCTTTCTTTCTTTCATTTTTTTGTTTTTTTCACTTGAGCCAAAGTCTAGAGAAAACCAGAGTCTTATGTCCTAGCATTAATTTTTTTTTCCTAAAGTTAAACCAAAGTGTATAAATTATGTCTCAATAAGGCCATTTAAAAACAAAAGTCTGGTGGTTATCAGGATTGGTCATATCTTTCAACATCCATTCCCAAAAGAAACTGAAAGCACCAGGGTCTAGAGCTGCCTCATTACTCCTAGTTTTATAATGCACTTGACTTTTCCTACAAAACCTGAGTGCGCTGATCCTGTAACTGGTGCTCATAAATTGGTATGGAAGTACCGAAGGAAACACAGAGATGTCCACTTCCACCTCACGTTTCTCACGCATCTCAATCCTGGCCCTGCTGTGGTTGCCTTCACCCTGTTACTCATTTCTCCATCCCCTCTCTGCGCTCCATGTGTGGGGGTCTGTTTAACACTTTGAGTAGCTTCTCTCCAGGAGAGTATAAGGTAACACAACAGAAGTCCTATAATCCGTGTGTTTAAAATGACCACAGAGACAGACTTATAACTACGTTGGCTAATTTTGGTGTATTTTATTTAAAGATACCGCAGACTCCTTTTGAGCATTGGTTCCAGAGACCAGCTGCTGGCATTTAAATCCTGACTGACGATTACTAGCTCTGTGTCCTTGGACAAATTACCAAAGTCTCTATGATTTAATTTTCTTGTTTGGAAGACTAGTGAAATGCTACTACTTCTCCACAGGACTGGTTTGAGAATAAAATGATGTAGCATGAATCCTTTATGGAGACACTCAATGGTATCTTCATTATTATAAGCCCGTTCTCAACTTCATATCTGACAAATTGTATAAAGGTTATGGAAGCAAATGCTGTAATAATTTATGTTGTAATAGGAATGTTTATTTTTCTCTCACACATCTATGTACCCATCCTTTAGAGTATTATTTAGCTAAAAGGGTTTGGGACAAAATAGCTATATCCTTTGGTAATCAGTATGAAAAGAACTATTTCTCTTTGTTAAAATATAGCCTAAGGGATTCTTCTGTTAATTTTATAGACTTTCAAAAGAAGTTATATGTACAAAGTGACCATTTTTTGATTCCTATCAAGAGTCTGATGTCTGGAGCTACATGCTTCATCTAAATTTATCTTAAATCTTACAACAAACTTGGAAGTCAGAAATTATTATTCTGCTTCACATATGAGGACACAGTGTCTCAGAAATGTTAATTGACTTTTCCTGAGGCAATCTAATTAATCACTGTCCAACTTAGAATTTGAACCAGGATTCTGATTCCAGAGATAGTCCTTTCTTCCCCTATTAAAAATTTCATGGAGAAATATTTTTATGCTTCTAAATATATTTATTTGATTGAAAATGCACAGGAAGAAGGAATAAAGTCTGGAAATCTTTAAAAGTTTGCATGGTATCATTTTCCAGGTGAAAGAAATGACAGCAGCCTTAGGCAAGCATGCTTCCTACGCCCATCTCTCCTTAAAAAGTCAGTGTAATCCAACTTGAGAGGAGAGGGCAGGAAAGGTAAGATAAAAAGTCTTAGAAACTGACAACTGAAGAGATAACTTGCTCTGAAGAGTCTGGAAATTTGAAGCCTATATAGACATCCTGAGTGGTAAAAACATGTAAACTGGGTGTGGAAAGTGTACAATAATAAGTGATTACAGATAAATGACAACAGAAGACAAAGCCGGAGGCCATGGAAATTTCCTGGGCTGTGTTTAGATGGGAGAACTGAATGGTCTAGAGTTCAAGGAGAATTAATTAACACTGTACATTATAAATACGGTGAACTACTTTCAGTAGGAAATTTTACATAATTTGCTAAGTGAAGTGTGTACAGAAAAAAATATGATCAGTAAACATCCGTATTTTTGCTAAGTGAAGTGTGTACAGAAAAAAATATGATCAGTAAACATCTGTATTTTAATTACATAGTAATAAAAAAAAATCTATTCATACACTAGGCCAGTGGTTTGCAATTAAGTGCATCAGGAACACCTGGAGAACTTGTTAAACTAGACCCCAGGCCTGATCCTCAGATGTTCCGATCTACTAGGTGTTGGGTGGAGACTAAGAACTTACAGTTCCAACATGTCTCCAAGTGATGCTGAGGCTGCTGGTCTCAAGAAGACACTTCAAGAACCACTGAAGTAAGTTATTTATAAATTTACTTTTGAAGTCTGTGATTTGTCTAATCTCAAAGCTGTCATGATCGGTATTAAAATCAGTATGAGGGCCAGTAGTAGAAGACCCAGTGTCTGAGAAATATGGGAGATTCTTGAATAAAAACTTTGGTTATGGAAAATGTAGGTCCAGAATCCCAACTCGTAATTGAGAACCTCATAACTACTTTGTCAATCATTCAAGTTCTTATCAAGACAAACAGTGCACATCCAGTTTCTTTAATAAGTTTGTTCTAGGAAACTGAAGCATACTTTTTGAGAGAAGTTAAAGAAAAGGATTCTCATATAATTATGTGATCTTTAAAAATTTTTTTTTTTAGTTATTCTCATAGTGAGGAGCACACAACACACAGAGTGTGCAGACATTTAGTGTGAATGTACACGTTGGTTTCTCATCACCACAGACAGCGCTTGCCTTGTTGAATTGGCCGTAGAACCCAGAGAGCCCATTTCTGCATCATACAACTGAAAGCGAGAGAAGAACAGAAATGGGATTAGGGCCCAAATCTTTTCTTTCAGTGCAACAAACTTAAGTAGAAAATGCCATTTAAATTTTTTAGAAAGTATGTTTAAAAAGCTACCCATGAACTTTGTCATTAAGCACAATGTGGAGTTTGCAATTTTTGCTTTCAATTCCTGGAAAGAACAGGGCAAAAAATTATGGCCTGATTCAGAGATATTTTGAATGTTAGTTTAGCTTTTATTTTTTTTTTCCTTTGACGGAAAAAATATCCAGTTGCAGAAACCGTAATAAAAAGTGAAGGAATTACCACCCTGTTTTAGTACTTTAAGTCTTCCAAATGATAGTTGTTAATCTCTAAGGAATTAAAAAATAGATTTGTTTCAAGTACCTAGAACATTAACAACAAAAAATTCCACAAGCTCCTGTTATTTTTTTCTCTTGAATAATCTATCAATGTGTACTTTAGAAAAAAAATATGGAAAAATTCAGTATTACAAATGAGATTTTAAAACATTCAAATTCAAAATTTGTTAAATGTTTAATTTGTTTAAAAGTTTATTGAAATAATTTTCAAAGCTGTATTTTCAGTGTGCTTTGTGCCAAACAACATTAAACCATCCCTGTGAGTACAATGTGGTGTGGTATTGACTGGTCTAGGAGACAAGAATCCTCTATTGTGTCCAGATTCTGAGTCACTTGGAGACCTCTGTAAGGTCATGTTTCTATTTATTTTTTCATTTTGGCATATTTTAATTAAAGTTCCATAAAGGATTAAATTTTTTAATAGTACCTATAGACCTGGTGATAAAACATACAGATTATGTAAATATCAACTATTTAAGAATATATTAATTAATTACATATCTGCCTAACCTAGGAAACTGACTTCTATTTTTGCATTATGTCTGGTAGGCATTTTTATCATCTTATTGAGATTTCTTTGTGTAAAATGTTCTATTAGCTCAAATGATCAACTTTATGCATGTTATTTATATATTTTGGGCTGATAGGCCACACACATGAAATACAGGTCTTCATATCATGCATATTAAACAAGTTCAAATGTTATGTTATATAAATATATAAATTTTATCAAATAAGTATAAACATTAAAACTAAATGATCTGGAAGAAAAATAATGACTACCATTTCGTGACTTGGGTTCTGACATTTTTATTAGGACACAAAAGGAAAAAAACAACAACAATATTAATAATTCTGACATCATCAAAATTAAAATATTCTGCTTCTTAAAAGAAATCATTGATTAAACGTAAAGACAATCCTTAGCCTAGGGGAAAGTTTTCACAACATGTAGAGCTAAAGAAGAAAAAGACCTGTTTGTATTATATATATAATATACAATTACAAATCAACAGTAAAAAAAAAAATCCCTATAAAGTGACTAAGAGATATGGATAGACACTGCCAAAAAGAAACAGATGTTTATTCAATAATCATAAAAAAGGTACTCAGCATTCTTAGTCATAAGGAAAATGCACATTAAAACCACAATTAGGGGGCTCCTGGGTGGCTCAGTAGGTTAAGTGGTTAAGCATCTGCCTTTAGCTCCAGTCATGATACTGGGGTCCTGGTATCAAGCCCCATGTCAGGTTCCCTGCTCAGCAAGGAGTCTGCTTCTCCCCACATCCCCGCCCCCGCCCCCCCCACTCCAGCCACTTATGCTCTCTTTCTCTCAGATAAGTAAATTAAATCTTTAAAAAATAAAACCACAATTAAGGGTGCCTTTGTAGCTGTCAGGTGAGTGGCTAACTCTTGATGCCACCTCAGGTCTTGATCTTAGTCAGGGTCATGAGTGCGGCCCTGTGTTGGACTCCACACAATCCCCCCCGACCCAAATCCTCACAATTAATACAGCTGTATACATACTTAAATGGCTTAAATTTAAAAATGGCAGTGTCAGGACTCTTGGGTGCCTCAGTCAGCTAAGCATCTGCCTTCCGTTCAGATCATGATCCCAAGTCCTGGGATCAAGCCCTGCATCCCTGTTTCTTGCTCAGCAGGGAGCCTGCTTCTCTCTCTGCCTCTCGCTTCCCCTGCTTTTGCTCTCTCTGTCAAATAAATAAAATCCTAAAAACAAAGCAAAACAAAAACAAAACCACAAACAAAAAAACCATTGCAGTATCAAGTGTTAACATAAAGGAGGACAAATTTGAACTCTTACTCATACTGCTGGTGGGAATGTGACTGCTTTAGTGGTGGGCCTAACCACTTTGGCAAAGTTTGGCAGTTTCTTAGGTTAAATACATACCTTTTCTATGACTCAGCAATTCCACTGGTAGGTATTTAGCTAAGAGAAACAAAAACATTGCCACACAGAGACTTGCATTCACATACACATAGTCAAGTGTATTCTTAACAGCCAAAATTGGAAACAAACTATATATCCATCAAAAGATGAATGGATAACCAATGTGTGGTAAACTCATTAAACAAGATATCATTTAGCAATAGAAAAGGAACAAACTACAAATACACCCAACAACCTGCACAAAACTTTTTACATTATTTTGAAGGAAAGAAGTGATACAGAAAAGACTACATATAATTCAATGTTATAAAATTCTAAATCCCAATAAAAAACACAGAAAGCAAATAAGTATAAGGGGATGTTGACTTCAGTGACATACAAAGGATTTCTATAAAGTGATATAAATATTTTACTGACTGTAATAGTGACTATATGGGCATATAATTCTCAAAACTCACCAACTATTATTAACACAGGTGTCTTTTTTATTTAAAAATTAGAAAAAAAATCTAATTTATCATATGTACAGAATAATAGATACAAGAAAAACATTTGACCATGTAAGTAGATACAGAAAAATAATTTGATAAAATTAATACCTATTCATAATATAAATAGACCAGGAGCTAGAAACTTCTTCAGTCTGATAATGGGCATCCACAAAAAGAGCAAGCAAGTAAAAAAACCAAAACCCCCTCTCCAGTTTGTGGGTAGAAATAAGACTTATGTAGTCTTACATGCTTTCAATTCATACATGTACCATTTGTAAAGAAGCAATATATGGATATATTTACTAAAAATGTTGGAACAAACAAAAAGTATCAACATATGATGGGGGTGTGGAAGTAAATATAAAGTTAAATAGCAAGCACCAAAAATCTGAGAATTTTTAGAGCTATTAAACAGAAGTGGTGAACATAAATCAACAGAAGATAAAATTGAACAAAACCTTCAATAAAATGGAATCAAAATAGATTTAATGGTGATTTTATAGAGTGTGGGAATAATTAGTAATAAATGCCTAGGAAAGTAAGCAAACCAAAAGTGTGGCAACATTTTGTTAACTGGAATAACACTGCTAACTGGAAGAAAGTCAATAGTTACACTGGAAAAATTCAGTGGATAACATTAATAGACACATAAATATGCAGAGTTGGAATATTGAATATTATAAAAAATTGTGCTTCACCTATAACATGAACAAGTGGGGAGTGAAATTGGGGATGGAGATGTAAAAATTCTAAATACCCATCTTTAATAAAAAAAAGAAAGTAATAGGGAATAACTAAATTTGATTAACAGAGAGTTGATTATGTAATTATAATATTTAAAAACACAGTGAAAAATTAGAAGAAACAGTAACTTAAAATAATGACTTTGGAGTTATTACCGAAAGTTTCAAAACACTGAGAGAAGGACTTCTGGGTTTTTTGTTGTTGTTGTTGTTGTTGTTGGAATCGCTAGACTATTGCTCATATCTCAATTTACAAAAAAAGAAAAATTAAGACAATAATTATTTAGAGAAAACTGACTAGGATGTTGGAAAAATGTATACTTGAATCCATGTTACACACACAAAAATCAAATCCAAAAAGATAAAGGAGTTAAAAACAAAAAAAAATATGTATAATAAGATATATATGGTATACATCACATTGCATATAATAAACATTATTTATATTTCATTATGTGTCCTATTTTATCAAATACACATCACACAATCAGAGCATAGGAAAGACTTTTTGAATATATCATGAAATGGTGATACTCTGCAAAAGGCAAGAGACTGATCACCAACAAAGAACACAAGCATAAAACAAGAAGAGAACTGACCAATAAGTGGGTTCAATCCTTTCTCAGCAACAACCATGAAGTTGTTCTCACAGCTTTTCATTATTAAGAATTGACTTCAGATCAAAGGAACCCCAGAATAAATCTAGAGCAAATGTCATATATAACATGATTGAATAATAAACAGGAATTGAGGAAAGTCAGCAAGTATCTATACTTAATTGTCTGGTCTTTAGAAGATTGCCTTGCTTTAGAAATTTTAAGCAATAAAAAATCAGAATAAAGATAATTAACATTTAAAATTTATGACTTTCAAAAAGGCACATCAGGTACAGTACTGTAACATTCTCCACCAAACATCATTTTTTCCCTCTATATAGTTATTTGGCTAAAATTTTAATATCCGTTTCTATTCTCTTCTGTTTTTCTCCTAGATAGCACACTTTCACATAATGGTCATTGTCATTTTCCTTTCTCTCATTTGCTTTTCCTGGCTAATTGCATAGACAACTTCTGTTCGGTGCTTGAATAACAGTAATGTAGAGGACATATCTGTATTTATTCATCCTATCTTAGCCATATTACCCTGCCTTGATAACTGTTGTAACTGTCACCATTTCTTCTGGCCAATATTGGCCATTTAATCTTTCATAAGAATTTCATCAAGTTTCATGAAAAACCTCATTATGATTTTTTTCTAAATTTCATGTTAAACTTCTCCATGTGTATTTCTGCATTTATTGCGGTGTTGTTGCTCC
The DNA here is from genome assembly GCF_002288905.1 of Enhydra lutris kenyoni. Taxonomy (NCBI): domain Eukaryota; kingdom Metazoa; phylum Chordata; class Mammalia; order Carnivora; family Mustelidae; genus Enhydra; species Enhydra lutris. The sequence goes on along the minus strand of NW_019154116.1, from coordinate 20,131,591 downwards.
CCCCCCCCCCCCCCCCCCGGATCATTATATATTGCTACGGTGAGAGAGCGGTCTTTTTCATCTTTTTTTCTGCTAAACTTTTTCTGAGTATCACTGGTGTCATTTTCTTTTTAAAAATTTTAACATTATGTAATACATATGTGGGATTATGTAATATAATAAACCACCCCCTGCCAAGTTTTTAAGGTTGATTTCCTTTGTCTTTAAGCTTGAAAATGTTTTCCCAGCCAAAGATCTGAAAGGAGGAGGATGAAAACGCTGGGGTGGGGTGTATTGAGGTACAAAAAAAAGGAAGAAAATGATTAAGGAAAAAGAAGTGATAGAAAAGGGATGTTGCCTGGTCCCTGGCCAGGGCTCTATTACCAGTGGCTCTATTACACGTCTGCGTGCTGTACTCTGAGTAGATCCTGCTAGGTGCCTTTCCAGTCAATGCATTGGTTTCCTCTATGGCAGTTCTCATGCATCAGGCTTACAGACGTTTTTTCCAATGTCGTATGCAAGGACATATGACACAAATTTGGCAATGTATAAATAGGATAAAAGTTGCTTTCTTAATGGAAGCACCATTCTCCCTCTTTTCTGCTTGCTCCTCTTCCTGCTTCTAATGTAAACCTGGTGGCTGGAGCTCAAGCAACTTGAGCAGTAGGAAGCTGAGAGGAAGGCCAAGAAAATTACAGAAATCTCTGCTCTGACTCTCATGAGGTACTGATATGATTTTAGTCTTCTAATTGTTTGAGGAAAAATAAGCCCATAATTGTTTAAGCCAACGATGAGCAAGTTTTCTGTTTCTCACAGCTGAGTGCAATCACCAACTGCTGTAGCCCTCCATGAAGTTTCAACCTGCCTGCTGGAAAGGCATTACCAGAGCAATGATTCTCCCAGTCAGGGAGGTAAACAGTCCAGGTGCCAAGAACAATTTACTTATCCTGTGATGTGCTGTCTCCCACCGATGTTTGGAAGTTCAGTCATTACCACCTTCCCATGGATTACCCTAGGGCATTATGTGAAAAATTGCTCCTGTAATGCGTCCCTTCAGTTCCATCCACTCCAGGATTCTGCAGCGCCGTTAACATGGTTGACTCCAAAATAAGACATGTACTTTAGACACCCAAAAATGTGAAAAGGAAGCTTTGAATATGAGGATTCCCTAGCATGAGATGTCAATGCGTATCTCTATTGCAGATAATCAAACATGCAATTGTCATATCGAAGTCTGGAGCTCTAGAAAGCTTCGTCTTTGAAATAACGGATTTGAGGCTCATGGGCAAGACATTCCTAAACAATCTAGGGACAGGGACTAGGAAACTGTAGCCTGTAGGGCTAATCTGGTCCTGCATCTCTTTTTGCAAGTAAAGTTTTACTGAAAAACAGGCACACCGATTTGTTTACATATCGTCTGTGTTTGTATTTGCAGCAGGATGGCAGTTAAGAAGTGACAACAGAGACCATGCAGTCCATAAAGCTGAAGATATGTGCAATCTGCCCCCATACACTAAAATGTGGCCAAATTTTAGTGTTTATTTGGCTTTTTATAATGGAGGTATTATGAAACTACATACATAAAATTAGAAAAGTATATCTGAAACTGTATCAAAGATACATTAAGAAAAGGATAGGGGTGTCTTGGTGGCTCAGTCGGTTCAGGGAATTCTTAATTCCAGTTCAGGTCGTGATCTCAGGTCATGGGATCGAGCTCTGCATCAGACTGCATGGTGTGGGTAGAACTTGCTGGGGATTCTCTCTCTCCCTCTGCCCCTCCCTTGCACTCTCTCTCTCCTAAAAAGAAAAGAAATGAAAAGGATAATGGGATCTATGTTTGAGAAGCTTATAGCTAGACCTAAATATAAAATCATAATAGAAAATAAGAAGCTTAAATTTAAACTCAACTGTAATTTAAAATGTATGTAATAGAGGAAATTTAAATGCTGTGTAGACACCCTTTAAGATAAATTTACTTACATATAGTTAGATTTGCTGGATGACTGAAATGTGTAAAAGCTGGTTTATGTGAAATTTCTACAGTCACTTCTCTAACCATGCTACTGACTTATAGTTCTCACATCTGTATGCGGTCAGGTGGTCATAGCTAGTGTTTAAAACTTTCCACTACCCATTTGTCTTTCTTTTGCCTTCTACAAGCACCTTAACTGGTCCTGGTTCTTTACCTGATGAGATATCCAAATCTTAAATACTAAATTGTCTAGGCCATTAAAAGTCCCACCTAGACTGGGTTTTTTTCCATTGACCCTAATCATAGGGAATGGTGATACTAAAAGATGCCTAAGGGATCCCTTGTATTCCAGACATACTTTTCTCTCTCTCTCTCTTTCTCTTTTTAAAAGATTTTTATTTATTAATTTGTCAGAGAGAGAAAGAGAGAAAGCACAAGCAGGTGAAGTGGCAGGCAAAGGGAGAAGCAGGCCCCCTCGCTGAGCAAGGAGCCCAATGAGGACTGGATCCCAGGACCCTGGGGTCATGACCTAAGCCCAAGGCAGATGTTTAACCGACTGAGCCACCCAGGCATTCCCCAGACATATTTTTCTTTACCTCTACTTCAGAGTAGCAGTCCAATTGCCCCTTGATCAGGATTGATCACCCCAGCCAACAGAGTTAAGGCCCTTCCTCACTTGTTGATTTAGAGGCATGAGAAGAATAAAACGAACAGGTGTTAGTCAGAACTTCCAGTTCAGTGGGATCATTGTTTCCTGATAGAAGCATTTCTGCCTCTGGAACTAATATCTCTAAGCAGCAGAGTGTAAAGTTGCAAGAAGGGGACAAAAATTCCATGAGTGGTCACTAGAGATATTAGTGAGGGTTGTCCCATCCTTTTCCACCCCTTGATTCCGGAAGTAATGAATCCTGGCTATCAGAGAAACAGCACCATATAATAGGCACTGTCCAGAGCACCTAATGCCTTCTGGAGAACCTTGCCTTAGCCCTGTCAACTGCTGCCACCTAGCTGGTACTGTAACTGAGTTTTCAAAAGGCCATTCCACTCTATTGTCAAGCCAGCCAGCTGCTCAGGAGTTGATGGAGAACATGGAAATGCCAGTGAATTCCATCAGCAAAGGCCCATTGCCCACTTTTTCTGTGAAGTGAGGTCCTTCATCTGAAGCAACGTTATGTGGAATGCTGTGATGGTGGATAAGGCATTCTGTAGGTCTGTGATAGTAGTTTTGGCAGAAACATTGTGTGCAGGGAAGATAAATCCATATCCAGAGTATCCGTTCTGGTAAGGACAAAATGTTGCCCCTTCTGTGATGGAAATGGTCCAGTGTAATCAATCTGCCACCAGGTAGCTGGAAATCATCCTGGGGAACTTAACAACATCCCATTATCTCCCAGACTCTGCCCTCACTTTAGTAGTAGGCACCTTGCTAGGTTGGAGTTTAGCTTGTAATTCAGCTAGTCTCAAGATTAGACTCTGTTTGATTTTCAGTAGTCTCCGTCCTATGGCTCCAGGAGCTAAGGGTCTTTTTCAGAGCCACATATATACAGGTGTGTACTTGAGCTGGGAGTTTGAATCGCTGAGCTCATCCTGTTCTTTCATCTCCTTGTCCAATGACATTAGGAACAAGCAGACAAACTCATTTCATTTATTAGTTTTCCAAAAGTGTTAGAAAGTATCATATGCACAGCCATCCTGTTCCTTGGTTCTTATAAATGACTGCCTACGAGCATCTAATGAAGATATGTTGTGTATCTCTATTGCAAGCTTATGTCATGGACTAGCAGCGCTTTTTTTACTTATGGAAATGAAGTCATGAGCTCTTTAAATCTTATCAGATTAGAGAGGCAATTCCAGAAACCCCAAAACCAATTCAGAGAACTCACCATTAACATCCTGTTCCTTTAGAAACATGCTGGCACCAAAATCTGTATTTTTCTGGGTTTTCCAGAGAAACAAAAATAGTAAGTTTATTTTAAAAAATATATATTTATTTAAAAAATATATTTATTATAAGGAATTATCTCATGTGATTATGGAGGTTGAAAATTTTCAAGATCTACATTTACCAAGGTAGAGACCTAGCAGAAAAAATGGTATAATTCCAATGTAAGTCTGATAGGTCTGACAGGAGAGCTGATGGTATGAATTCAAATCCAAAGCCAAAGGCAGAAGACTGAAGTCCCAGCTCAAAAGTCATCAGGCAGAGAGAGAGAAAGAATTCTATCTTACTCTGCCTTTTTGTTTTCATTAGGCCTTCAATGGATTAGTTTGGGTTAAACCTTTAAGGTCTGCTCATACTGAGAAGGGCAACCAGCACTACTCAGTCTGTAGGTTTAATTATTAATCTCATCCAGAAATATCCTTATAGAACCACTTGAAATCATGTTTAATCAAATATCTGGTTACCCTGTGGCATGGTGAAATTGATATACATAGTTAAGCATCATGTATATATGACATATAAAATTTTGTATGTCAATTTATATTATATATATGATTTTAAATAATATAAAAGAGGTATTGAAGGAAATTCAAAAATGAGTATTTTGTAGTTTTGAGTTCATTAATATTGTGACTTCTTTTTCTTTCTTTCTTTCTTTTTTTTTTTTTTTTTTTTTTTGAGAGAGAGAGTGAACACATGAGCAGGGTGGAGAGTCAGAGAGAAAGAATCTTAAGCATCTCCATGATCAGTCTGGAGCCTGACAGGGCGCTTGAGATCACAACTCTGAGATCAAGACCTTGAGCCCAAATCAAGAGTTGGAGGCTCAACCAATTGAGCCATCCAGGTGCACCTATTGTGATTTCATTTTTATTATATTTCACTTCATTGTAGGACTGTTGCCTTAAAGATATAAAGAAACCACTGAACAGCTCTTAAAGATCCACATGTGTCCCTACGCTTTTTAATGTTCACTATTAATAGTGAAATCAGATATAAAAGTTTCACTTGTCAGAAAGTACAAATCAGTAGTCTTAGTGAACAGTAGTATTTCTCTCTTGGAGAGGGGGAATTAACCTTCCCACACTTTGGAATTAGGAATGGCAATATGAAATGTTTCTTACAGACTAAGGATTTCAATGCTTGGTCACAATTTTTTCCCCTTATTAAAGTGAATTATGTTTGTAGTGGCAATGTCCACAATAGCCAAACTATGAAAAGAACCCTGATGTCCATTGACAGATGAATGGATAAAAAAGATGTGAT
>NW_019154116.1:20094519-20126425 GCF_002288905.1 Enhydra lutris kenyoni | reverse complement strand
ACACACACACACACACACACACACACACACACACACACACACACACACAATGGAATATTACTCAGCCTTCAAAAAAATGAAATCTTGCCATATGCAATGACATAAATGAACTAGAGGGTATTATGCTAAGCAAAATAAGTCAATCAGAGAAAGACAGTTCTCATATGATCTCACTGATGTGTGGAATTTAAGAAACGAAACAGAGAGGAAGGGAGGAAAAATAAAACAAGACAAAATCAGAGAGGGAGACAAACCATAAGAGACTCTTAATAGAAAACAAAGTGAAGGGGCACCTGGGTGGCTCAGTGGGTTAAAGCTTCTGCCTTCAGCTCAGGTCATGATCCCAGGGTCCTGGGATTGAGCCCCACATCAGGCTCTCTGCTCAGCAGAGAGCCTGCTTCCTCCCCTCTCTCTCTGCCTACTTGTGATCTCTGTCTGTCAAATAAATAAATAAAATCTTCAAAAAAAAAAAAACAAAAACAAAAACTGAAGGCTGCTGCTGGAGAGGAGGGGATAGAGGGATGGGATAACTGGATAATGGACATTAAGGAGGACATCACAACTCTACCTCTGAAGCAAATAATACATAATATGTTAATTAATTGAATTTAAATTAAAAAAGAAATCTAATTTTCCTGAAATTATCATTATTCATATTTGCTCAGCATATCATTTTATGTTCTTTCATTTCAATGCTTTTTGTAACCTTTTATTTTTTCCATTTGCTATAAATTTTTAAAATTTGTCTTTCTGCCTCTTTACTTGTTAAGCACAATCTAAGTGCTTGTTCTTTTAACCAGCAGATACAGTTTTTATCCCATCTTTGCATGTGCAGAGGGACATGTTTTTATGTTTAGACTTACCACTGACACTTTCCATTTTTTACTGTGCTTCCTTTACTGAATTTTTTCCTTTTCTGCCTCCACTGTGTTCTATTAGATTGTTCAAGTTTTCTTTGCCTTGTTTTCCTTTTTTTGGGGGGGGGTTGGAAATTATAATGATAATGTTATATTTAGGTTTTATTTTGTAGTAAACTTTTATGTTGATTTTTGTAATTATTCATCGTGAATGTGTTTCACATTCTCCAAATAAAATCATAATCTTAGAAAAAATAGAGTGATTTATGAAACTACATGGTAGATCATCTTGGGCTCCTGATTGAATGTAATAAACAGAAAATTTCTGTCTATCCACAATGGATATACAGCTTGAGTAAGAAATAAACCTTTGCTCTTTATATGAATAATATTTTGGGGTTGTTTTTAATGAGATATAAATTAGCCTATACTGGTTATTAAACACTATTGAACTATTTAACTCTAACAACAAAAACAAAAATTTAAGTGTTCTTCTTTCAAAGAGAACTCAGTATAGCATTAGGTAACAAATTACTATGCAGTTACTATAAAAAGACTATATGTATGAACTCAAATGTCAGAAAAGTTAATTTGAAGTAACAGCAGATTGTAGCTCTTTTGACTCTTGAGGTATATGTGTCCAGTGGGTAAAATCTCAGTTCTGTTTGAATCATTTGGCTTTTTCTTTTCTCTTCTTCTTTTCTTTTCTTGTTTCCTTTTTTTGAAGATTAAATGTCTAGAGACTAGTGTCCAGGATCACTACAGCTATCACGCCTCCAAACCACTTTTTAGATTTTATTCAAAATGCATCCTCTGTTTTCCTACTCTAGCAGTGTGACATATAGTTAACTCCCAAAACAATACCTCCTTTTCTCTATATTTTTATGCTTAGTCCAGCTTGATTTATCATAATTATACCTTTGGGTTTCACCTGTGTAAATAGGCATACAACTATGTGTCACTGAATTTCTTCAGGAAATGAAATCATTACAAGATTGCAATTGAAGAATTAGTTTCAATTCACTTAATGTGAAGATGAGCAACATCATATATATATGTATATATGTATATATATATATATATTTACTTTGTTTATTATTTGTTAAGATTGAATTGGTAAATGAACATCTCAATTCTTACATATCACTTCTATTGAGAATTATTTATTTTTCCCAATTGTGTGCTTCAATTGTATACATATTTTTTCTTTTATTACACTTTTAAGGAGAGTTTTTTTTTAAGAGCAATTTACAGCAGTTTTTGTTTCCTAGAAAAATTGAACAGAAGGTACAGAGATTTCCCAGATATCCCTGCCCCGATTCATCTATAACTTCCCTTGTTCTCAACATCACTCACCAGAGTGGTCCATTTGTTATAATTGTTGAATCTACATTGGTACATCATCATCTTCCAGAGTCCATAGTTTACATAAAGGTTCAGTCTTGGTGTTGTGTGTTCTGTGTGTTTGGGCAAATACATAATGACATGTTTCCACCATTATATTGTTATAAAGAATATTTTACTGCTCTAAAAATCCTCTATGCTCTATATAGTTATCCTTCCCTCCTCACTCCTGGAATCCACTGATCTTTTTACTGTTTCCAGAGTTTTGCCTTTAACGTACTTATTTTTATATGTATATATTATGTTCCATTATTTAATTTTAAAATCATTATAATTGGTAAATTCTTTTTTAATTGAAATATAATTGACATGTATTAGTTTCAGGTATACAAGATAATGATTTAATGTTTGTATATGTTGTGAAATGATTACCACAATAAGTCAATGTCCATCATCATATATAGTTACAATTTTTTTCCTATGATGAGAACTTTTTAAGATGTAATACTGTACATTACATAACCATGATCTATTTATATTATAACTATAAGTTTGTACCTTGTGACCACCTTCACCCATGTTTCCCACTCCCCATCGTTTTGACCAGCAATCTGTTCTCTGGGTCTATGAGCTTGTGTTTTTGTTTTTAGATTCCATATATAAGTGAAATCATACAAAATTTGTCTTTCTCTGTCTGACTTATTTCACTTAGCATTATGCCCTCAGGGTCCATCCATGATTTCACAAATGGCAAGATTTTCTTCATTTTCTGGCTGAATAATATTATATCATGTATATATATGCCACATCTTCTTTATGCACTTGTCCATTGATGGACTTTTAGGTTTTATTCCATATCTTGGTTATTATAAATAATGCTGCATTGAACATGGGGGTACATATATCTTTTCAACTTAGTGTTTTTATTTATATCTTTTCAACTTAGTGTGTTTACCTGTTCTTCAGGTAAATACCCAAAAGAGGAAATGCTTGTTCATATGGTAGTTTTACTTTTAATCTTTTGAGGGATTTCCATGTTGTTTTCCATAGCGAGTGTGCCAATTTATATTCCCATCAACAGTACACAAGTGTTTCCTTTACTTCTTTTAAAAAGTTATTAAGTATAGTTGACACAGAATGTTACATTAGTTTCATGTACATCATAGTGATTCAACTTTTTCTTATCTCATTCTTTTCTTACCACCCATGTAGCTACCACCTGTCACCATACAACACTATGACATTATCATTCACTGTATTCTCTATGCTGTGCCTTTTATTCCAATGATTTCTTCATTCCATAACTTGAAGCCTGCATCTCTCACTTTTCTTTCACCTATTTTGTTTATTCTACCCACTTCTGCAAGCCATAGTTTGTTCTCTATAGTTATAGGTCTGATTCTGTTTTTTGCTTGTTTTGTTTTTTGTTTTTTGTTTCTCTCTCTCTCTCACTCTCTCTCTCTCTCTCTCTTTTTTTTAGATCCCACTGAATCTGAAATCATATGGTGTTTGTCTTTCTCAGTCTGACTTATTTAGCTTAGCATAGCACCCTCTAGGTCCATCCGTTTTGTCAGAAATGTCATGATCTCATCCTTTTTTAAGTCTGTGCAATATTTTGTTGTGTGTGTATGTGTGTGTACATACACACAGAAGCTACAAATAATACTGCAATAAACATAGGGGTTCCCTTTTCTACACATCCCCACCAACACTTTTACTATCTTTTAGATAACAGTAATTTTAACAGATGTGTGGTGATATCTCACTTTTGCATTTCCCTAATGATTAATGATGTTGAGTACATTTTCTCGTACCTGTTGACCATCTGCATATCTTCCTGGCTAAAATGTCTATTCAGATCCTCTGTATATTTTCCTTGGATTTGCTATTGAGTTATAGCAGTTCTTTATATATTTTGTATATTAACTCCTTATCAGAGATATGATTTGCAGATATTTTCTCCCAGTTGTTAGGTTGCCTTTTCATTTTCTTGATAATTTCTTTGTTCCGCAGAAGCTTTTTAGTTTGATTTAGTCTCACTTGTTATTAAATTTGCTTTTGTTGCCATTACTTTTAGTATCAAATCCAAAAAACTATCACCAAGATTAATGTCAAGGAGCTTAACACCTATGTTTTCTTCCAAAAATTTTATGGTTTCAGGTCTTATGTTTAAATGATTAATCATTATGTTAATTTTTTGTATAGTGTAAGATAGAGATCCAATTTTATTTATTTGCATGGGGCTGTCCGGTTTTCCTGATAATTTTTATTGAAGACTGTCTTTTCTCCATTGAATATTTTTGGCTGCTTTGTCATAAATTAATTAACCACATTTGTGTGGGTTTATTTCTGGGCTCTCTACTCTTTCCATTGATCTATGTCCATTTTTTATGCCAGTACCATATCATTTGTGTTACTGTAATTTGAAATTAGGAAACATGATGCCACCAGCTTTGTTCTTCTTTCTTAAAATTGCTTTAGCGATGTGAGGTCTTCTGTGATTCCATACAAATTTTGACCCTTTTTTTTGTATTTCTATGAAAACCACCACATGTATCTTCAAATTATCAGAGATACACTTTGAGTTTTTTGTACATTTTATACTTCTAATAACATGAACCACAGCCTGCATAATCTAAACTTATTCTTCACACATGGGTAATATGTTATCTTCATGAATCTTTTTCCCCCTATTTTATGGCATTCAAGTGGAAAAAAGAGTGAAAATACTAAACTTGTGAAAGGTTTTCCAATTTTGTATCTCAATTATTAGTCTTATTTTTTGTTTGTTTGTTTTTTTTGTTTGCTTGTTTTGGTTTTGCTGTTATTTTTGGTTTTTTGTTGTCATTTTCTTCTCCCTGAACACATCTCAAATAGGATCAATTTAGGAGTTAGGTAAAATATAATTTATTAACAAACTTCCATTGTGAAAATAATATATATAAAAGGTAAAGATTGAAATATATATACATATTTCATATGTATTTCTTATATATATGCCATCTTCTGCAACTCAGCTCCATATAGTCTTTTTCTAAAAAGAGGGTCTAAAAATAAATGTGTATATAAATATACAGTGCTTAGGCTATACTAATTAATTCAAAAATAATGGCACAGCCTTTGAGTTACAAGAAATTTGGGTGAGGCAGTCTGATCTTTGGAGGCTGGTTAGTTGGCCATAGTGTAATGAATGGGATGAAATTTAAATTAAATCTTAAGGGAAGAAATAGAGCTATTAAACAAACAAACAAAACAAAAGGGACAACATATGAAGGAGGAGACACACTGGGGAGAACATAGAAGGTGAGGAAACACATATTTTCAGGGAAATCATTTTGTCATAAATAGAACCTTGATGAGGAGCAGCAACATGACACAAGAATAGACAAGCTGAAAAGAAATTAGGTTATGCAGAATGTCAGTTGTTAAACAGCAGCCTGAAGTTATACTGTAGAACACCACAAATGTTATTTTAGTATCTCTTTCCCATCATATTAACAATAAACAGTGACTCAATAGTGAAAGGCATGCATAGTGGAAACTTATAAATTATAAAATAATGAGACTAAGTATAAATATAAGCAAATCTAAATGTGATATTCTTTTCATGTTGAAGCTGGTGAGAAATTCATTGAATTGAAGTAAACAAATTGCAAAATCTCTAAGATAGTGCGGGATTTGTTTGCCACAATAGAAGAGCTTGAGTAGTAAAAGAGGGGAGAAAAGTAGGAAAATAATATATCCTTACTTTGTTTGGATAAGAAGAATGTTTGGGATATTATTAATATAATGCTTGTACTGTGTAGGTAACATAGTATTTTCTTAGACATATTTTTTTTCTATCAGAATCCAAAAATGGTATTTAGAAATGTATCCATCTTTCTTAAGTGAAGAATTCATTGAATTATCACAAGTATTTTATTCCCTCTTTCAATACTGAACAGTATAAAATAGTATGAATCACCCAAAATAAAACATTCAAAGAAAGCTTATATGTAGCATCAAACAACACAAATATCTGTGTATTAAATAAGCTAAGATAAACAAATTTTATCTTCCTATAATTTTTGACAGGAGTCTTTGAGTTGCTTTGCTCCTTGTTCATAATAGTATGAAATAACAGTACAGAGTGGAAAGAGCAGTTTTGCTTTTCAGGACCTGATAATGCTGTTTTAAGTCTTTTCAATAAAGCAGAGTTAAGAAAACATTAATGTCAATAGAAAACAATGTGAAAAGTTGTTATGAAAGTGACACAGAGAAACAGCAAATAATCGAAGACCATTGAGTAAAACAGCATAAGGGAAATTTACCATTCCCTAGTTTGTGGACAAACTATCAGTAGTCCCATTCAGTTCTGGTTTTGCTAGTTCAGTCAAGTAGGAATGTATTTACAGCAAATAAATGAATAACAAATAATATCTTTTTGTATAGAGGGCAATCAAATGAAGTTTGTGGAGCACACGAATTTGGACAAACTTGCTCTGGAGTCCAAAGTCTAGGACTAGCCCACCACCAAAGGAACTGAAACTATGGCTAATCTATACAATAAATAATCTGCCTCTAAATTTTTACATTTCTCTACCTTCAGACAGAAAGAACATTTTGGACAGTTCAATTTTTATATCTTATCAACATGATAAAATTTTTTCTTTATAAAATACAGAAAGTTGTAGCAGATGGATCCACCTCAGAGAGATTGACAATTGAAATTGTATTGGGCCTTTCTTTGGGTATCATTGCCAAAGCTACATCGATATCTATAGTGTTTTTCTGGGCTTATCGTTGGAACTTTATAATTAACTACATCCAGTTAGCATATAAATCAAAGAAAACAACTCTACTTCAGGACTCTCTTTGGAGAGGAAAACTACTACCTCCATTGGTTAGGGTCATTAAGAATGTAATGGCCTCTTCAGCCTGAAATCTAGAGGAGTGAATCAAAATGTCCTAATGTACTGCTTAATGATGCCTTTGTATTACCAGCAATTACCAGCAAAGCCCATTGCATTAAAATGAATGGTCTTGGATTAAATGTTAGTATAAATACAACAGTTTATTCACAGATGTATATACAGCATCATATTCTTTTAAAAAAATAGCATTTTATAAAATAATGAATGAGTAACTAAATAAATGACTTCAATATAGCATGTAACTTATGACATTAACCAACTGAACCACCCCGGTGCCCCTAGAATGAAATTTAATATACATAGCTGGATTTTCACAGATAAAGGAAAACATTACTTTAGAGAGCTCAAATTCTTATGCAAAATAAACTGGAAATGGAAATTTTTAAAAATCACTATAGTTTATCAGTTTTGTGCATGAACATTCACCCTATATTAAATATTGTAAAATATCAGTTATTCAAACTCTGATAAAAGACCAGATTAAATAATTCTTAATTCTTCAAGAAAAGATGTTATATTCTTTATGTACATGCAGGAAATTAAACTTGGTTCTCATAGAGGCAGTTAGGATCGACACCTTAATGGACAGAAAACCATATGTTTGCAATCACCAAACAAATTACTTATATGTTACCAGTTTCTTTGAAATATTTTAGATACTTCATTTGCGAAGAATGCTTTATAATCTTGTGACAAATTAAACGAGTTAACAAATTTCAATTAAAAATAATAAAATAACTTAATTATCTTAAAACTATTCAAGGATCATCTTTGGTTTTTCCTTAGAACATTGATGTTTTAATATTTTCTACAGAAATAATAACACGGTATAATTTAATATTTTCTTTTTATTTAACCTCATATTTTCTACAGTAATTATAGCACTTCTTAGAATTACCAAAAATAAAATCATGTTAAAAGCATGAAACTAATGTTAATAAGTGAGAAGCAAAAGTAATTATAGAATATTTATTTTCTTTTTCTCATATTAACATGTTTTCCCCCTATGTCCTACTGTCAGCACTTGTAAGTCAAGTAGACTAGCTTTGTTTCCACATAATTTGAAAGCATGTTAAATGAGTGTGTAAGTGAATAATTTTAACTAGAAGTGACTTTAAAAACTCTCAGAATATACTACTTAAGGATAATAGGACTAATCTAATACTCACATAAGCCTTTATGCTTAAACCTCAATAAACTTCTAAGTAGTCGTGAAAAAAAATGACAAGAGAAAGACCAAATATTCTAGCCATAGCAGATGTTTTATCTTCAGAGGATCCATGAACAGTGTTGGTTACCAGATAGAATGGTGGAGCACTTTAAATCTAATATTACTCAAGGGTTATTAATGGTATCTATATTAACATTTTTACAACATTATCAAATATGTCCCTAACAATATAATATGCTAGGAATACCCTCAAATATAAAACCTCATGGGGTCAGAATCAACACTATAATTAAAAGAGTGCCTGAATTTCCTAATACAGTGTATAACAGGAAAGGAATAAATGTTTAATTAATCATATATATATAAAATTATGTTTGTACTGAATTGTTTGAACTGTGATAGTTTTTTCCTACTGTGATATGTTTGTATTACTATGTAACACATTACTTCACAGTTTGTTAGCTTAAAACAACAAATATTTATCCCAGACATAATCTGAGAATCAGGAATTTAAGGGTGGCTTAGCTGGGTGGTCTGGTCCAAGGTTTCTCACAGGATTAAAGTTTAACTGCTGATTGGGGTTGCACTCATCTCAAGGATCAACTGTGGCTGAAGAATTCACTTCTAAGCTCACTCATATGACTGGCAGGAGACTTTCATTCCCTGCCACACTGGTCTCTCCACAGGACTGCTCCCACTAGAGTTTCCACAGAGTGAGTGATCTAAATGAAGGAGAGAGCATGTGCACCAGAAAAAACCCAAGACAGAATCCATCATCTCTTATAACCTAATCTCAAAAGTGGCATACCATTACTTTTTGGCTTATTCCATTAGTCACACAGACCTATCCTGGTACAATGTGGGAGAAAACTACGGGGTTACAAATACCAAGAGAAGAGTATCATTGGAGGTCATCTTGAAGGCTGGATACTACACCAGCTAATTATCATTAAAGTGTGTATTGTTTTGGAATGTGTATAGTAGCCATCCATATGTTTCTGAGAGCTATTCTAACCTCAGGGTATAAAATAATAGGCAACGCCAGTAGTATGATTAGCAAACTGTATTATATTAATGTATATTATGGCATTATATTTGTAATATTTATAATATACAATAGTATATTACAACACCATATTATTTCTAGAATTTGACATTATGATATCACCAAAAGACTAACAATTATTTCTCCTACCTACATTTTAAATTCATTGATAGTCCATTTTATCTATTCAATGAAATGTTAGGTAAAATAGCCTCCATTTACTGGTAGTCTAGTAGTGCATTGTGAGGAAACAAAGATATAAAGCAAGCATTTTCAGTTTAATTGTTTAAGGGTTTTTGTTGTTGTTCCATTACATTAGATAAGCTAAAAGTTTTGAATTACATATGTAATTGAATGGTTTTCTTGATATACTCAACCATATAATAACCTTACTATTGAAATATGTATCTTATGTTATTATTTTGATATTTTGAATTATCTTATAATTCATCAGAAGAATCACATTACTTTGGGCAGGAAAAGATGCATTTATTTTAAATATAATTCCTTACAAGCAGTGTTCTACACAGTGATTAAAAGCAGTAAATCTGAACTAAAATTTCCCTTAATCAATTTAATCTTGGACTACTTTGCAAAGCGTTACTCAGAAATATGCTATATGGTATAATCTTTATGAGTCAATAAGGTCAATTCGGAAGAAAATCAAAATAATTAAATCTCAAAGATTTGTGCCATTACAATAGGAATTTTGAATGAAAGAAAGACAATAACCTTTTCCATTCTAATGCTTCCAAAATATGTGTTTTCTTATATTGCTATGTTGCACTGGTGCACTGACTGCCACTATGGGGAATTTAAAAAATAGTTACGAGCTGTTCTGAGAATTCAATAACCTGGCAACCTGCAGTTCATGACAGTTAGAGCCATGCTAATCATTTTAGAAATCATTCGGATATCATTTTATAATGCCAGTGAGAGTGGAAATGGCAAATTATTTAGCTTTATATTGTTTTAATTCCATAATTAAGTAATTGGACTTGGAACAAACAGTTTACTACTTCCGTTTTAATTAACATTTCACTATATAACTGTAGTATTCACTAAAAACACTATCTTCTGCATACAGAGCCAATTATCATATGCATTATTGTAAGTAATAAAATGTTTTACTAATCAAACATTTATGTGGATCAGACATTTTTATGCAATGGCAATTATAAGAAAAAGAATCAGGTTACCAGTGACAAATGTTCTTAATTAGAGTTGAGCATGTCTGGATTAGTCATATTTTGTGTTCCTACTTAAAATATTCTTTCTTTAGAGAAACTTAGATTACTTTTACAATTTATTTAAATATTTCAAGATTCTAGCTAAGAACTGTTATTCTTATTTGGTACTCTATTATGATGACATGGTTTCATTACTAATATGGCAATTTAAAGTACTAAACACATTCGATTGGTGGGAAGAGTTATCTATATAACAAAAAAGATTTTATTAACATAAAGAATTATAAAATATTATGAATTCTGATTGGCACTTATAATTTAGAATGTCCTTTGGCTTAGATTACTTGCACAACAAATACATCACTGAAGGTCTCATAAATAATATAGAACATTCAAAGTCATATTTTTCCATATTGAATTGATATTTGGCTCACTCTACATAAGTCAAAATCCTGTGTCAATAGAAAATATCTCAGGTTTACAGATATGTATATTAAAACTATTTCAACTACTGAAATATTTCATAACTGGGGTGCCTGTGAGCCTCAGTCAGTTAAGCATCTGACTCTTGATTTCAGCTCAGGTCAAGAGCTCAGGGTTGTGAGATTGAGCCCCAAATTGGGCTCTACATGAAGCATGGAGCCTGCTGAAGATTCTATCTCTACATCTCCCTCTGTTCCCTCACTCATGCTCTCTCTCTCTCTCTTTCAAAAAAAAAAAAAAAAAAAAAAAAAGAAGAAGAAGAAGAAGAAAGAAAGAAAAGAGAAGAAATATTTCATAATTTATATTTCTAGTAGGTCTTTTTGGCATTTGATAATTGTTATAGCTATCAAGTAGTATATTCTAGAGAAAGAAAGAGAATGAGATCTCTCTCTCTTCCTCTATTCTCTAACAAGGAAATACAGGTGTGCCACCCCCCCATCTGAAAGTAGACCATTTCTATGATCATTTCTACTTTTCATAAGCTAAGATGGCATAAAGTGAAGAGGCAATTATTAATTTATGTGGAAACTTTTTCAGCATTCCAAGACCTCAAAAAATAACCTCTCAGCTTTTTCTGGTATCTTAGGATGAATCTTGCTAACAGAAACACAAAATAATTCAAGATAAAGCACAAGCTCAGGTAATCACAGACAAATTTCAAAGCTGTGGCAGCCTGATGCTCAGATACTGAGTGTAGTTCCCAGGGAAAGAGCTTGGCAGTGCCATCTGCTGCTACTGGGGATACACATTACTTCTGTAACAGCTAGCTGCAAAACAGATGCAGAACATTATTTTGCCTTACACTTTTTTTGTAAATGCAAAAAATCCTCTTCAGATTTCCTTTGGTTAGTGAAGACAGGTATGAAAATCTCTTGTAAAAGTGAATGGCTTAATGAACTTTTTAAAAGTGATAGATACCCATACTATAATAAAATTTATGACATGAATTTGATATTTTATCAAAGGGCAACATTTTTATTCAACATAGTACTGAAGCTTCCAGCTACAGCAATCAGACAAGAAAAAGATATGGGATATCTATATTGGTTAAAAAAAAAAAAAAAGCTAAACCATCACTCTTGCAAATGACATGATATAATACATAGAAAATCCTCAAAACACAACCAAAAAGTTCCTAGACATAATAAATGAATTTAGTAAAGTTGTGGGATACAATACTAATAACCAGAAATCGGTAGTGTTTCTATACACTAATAACAAAGTAGCAGAAAGAGAAATTAACAAAGCAATTCCATTTAAAAATAACACCAGAAAAGGGGGCATCTGGCTAGCTCAGTCAGTATTGCATGTAACTCTCAAATTCAGGGTTGTGAGTTCAAGACCCCCATTGGGCATAGAGCCTATTTACAAAATTTAAAACAAGACAAACAAACAAACAAAAAATAATGAAATACCTAGGAATAAACTTAACCAAAGAAGTGAATCACTTGCTCTGAAAACTATAAAAGACCGATGAAAGAAATTTAGTATGACACAAATAAATGGAAATATATTCCATGCTCATAGATCGAAAGAATTAATATTATTAAAATATCCATGCTACTAGAAGCAATCTTGATTCAATACAGATTCAATGCGATCTGTATTAAAATACTAACAACATTTTTCACAAAAGTAGAATAAAGGATACTAAAATTTGCATAGAACCATAAAAGACCCTGAGTCCCCAAAACAAACTTAAGAGGTAAGAGCAAAACTGGAGGTGTCAGAATTCCAGATTTCAAGATATACTACAAAGCTGTGATAATGAAAACAGTATGGTACTGCCACAAAAATAGACACATAGATCAATGGAACAGGATAGAGAACCCGGAAATAAACCCATGCTTATGTGGTCAGTAAATCTATGACAAAGGAGGCAAAGATATATACTGGGGAGAAAATCTCTTCAATAAATGAAATGGTGCTAGGAAAACTAGACAGGTACAGGCAAAAGAATGAAACTGATCACATTTAAAAAAAAAATTTTAAGATTTTATTTATTTGTCAGAGAGAGCAAGCCCAAGCAGGGGGAGAGGCAGGCAGTGGGAGAAGCAGGCTGCCTGCTAAGCAAGGAGCCTGATATGAGACTCAGTCCCAGGGCCATGGGATCATGACCTGGGCCAAAGGCAGATGCCTAACTGATGAACCACCGGAAACTGATCACATTCTTATACCATATACAAAATTATATTCAAAATGGGTTAAAAACCTAAATGTAAGACATGGAACCAGATAAACTATAGAAGACAACACAGACAGTAATTTCTCTAACATAATCATAGCAACACTTTTCTAGATATAACTCCTAAGGCATGGGAAACAAAAGCAAAAGTAAACTATTGGGACTATACCAAAATAAACAGCTTTTGTACAGTAAAGGAAACCATAAACAAGACAAAAAGGCAGCTTACTGAATGGAAGAGGATATTTGCAAATGATAAATCTTCTAAGGAGTTAATATACAAAGTATACAAAGATGTTATACAACTCAACATCATAAACAAAAGCAGAACAAACAAAAGTAGCAATCCAATTAAAAAATGGGCAGAGGACTGAGTAAACATTTTTCCAGAGAGGGAAAACAGGTACCAATAGACATGTGGAAAGATGCTCAACATCATTAATCATCAGAGAACTCAAACCACAATGAGATACCCTCCACAAGATATATATGTGAGAATGGCTAAAATAAAAGAGTTAAGCAGTAACAAGTGTTGGCAAGGATGTGGAAAAAAAAGAACCATTGAACACTATTGGGAGGAATGTAAATTGGTACAGCAACTGTGGAAAACAGTGATTCATGAAAAAATTGAAAATAGAAATAACATATGATTCAGTAATTCCACTACTGGGTATTTACCCAAAGAAAATAAAAACACTAATTCAAAAAGATATATACAACCCTACATTTATTGCTGCATGACTTATAATAGCAAATATATGGAAGAAACCCAAGAGTTCATTGATAGATAAATGGATGAAGAACATATGGTTATATATATGATGGAATATTATGCAGCCTTAAAAATGAAGAGATAGTGCCATTTCCAACAACATGATTGGGCTTAGAAGGTATTATGCTAAGTGAAATAAACCAGACTGAGAAAGGCACACATGCTTGTTGGCAAGGGACACACTACAACTGGTCCTATATAGTGTTATACTAGAGCTCCTAGCCAATTCTGTAAGGTGAGGAGAAATCAGAACAATTAGAAATATGTATAATTTCCCTTTGACAGAGGACATGATTATCTACAAAAAAATTTCTATGCTTTTTAGATTCCACATATAAGTGAAATGGTATTTGTGTTTCTCTGACTTATTTCACTTAGCATAATACCCTCTAAGTCCATCCATGTTAACAAACACCTAGAACAGAAATATTCTCATAAATACAGAGTACAAACTTGTAGTTGCTGGTGTGGTGGCAATGGGCAAAAGAGGTGAAGAGAATTATAACATACAAAATTCCAGTTATTAAATAAGTCACAGAGGTGAAACGTACAGCATAGGGAATACAATAACACTGTGATAACATTGTATGGTGACAGATGGTGACTATACTTATTGAGGTAAGCACTATGTAATGTACAGAAATGTCAAATCACTATGTTGTATACTGGAAATTAATGTAACTTTGTATCTTGACTATAATTAAAAACTAAAGGCCAATGGAATCTGTAAAAGCTACTAGAATCAATAAGTGAATTTAACAAAGTCACAAGATAAAAGTTGATACACACACACACAAAAATTATTTTAGAAGCAAAACTTAAGAATTATTTCTAGGGGCGCCTGGGTGGCTCAGTGGGTTAAAGCCTCTGCCTTCAGCTCAGGTCATGATCCCAGGGTTCTGGGATCAAGCCCCGCATAGTGCTCTCTGCTTAGTGGGAAGCCTGCTTCCTCCCTTCCTCCTCTCTCTCTGCCTGCTTCTCTGCCTACTTGTGATCTCTGTCAAGTAAATAAATTCTTAAAAAAAAAAAAAAAAAGAATTATTTCTAGAAAGAGATACTTTAAAAATAATTTAGAATAGCATCCAAAAATATAAAGTACTTAATGATATGTTAAACAAAAGACATGCAAAAACATCACCAGGCTACTTTAAATTATTGAAAGAAGATGTTTAAGAACACCTAAATAAATGAAGAAATGGAATGGGCTAATGAATTGGAAAATTCAATATTGTTTAGATGTCAGTTCTCAACAAACTAATCTATAGATCTAATGAATCCACAATGAAAATCCAAAATTCCTTTTTGTATAAATGGACAAGTTGATCATAATATTTATATGACAAATTAAAGGAACTAGAATAGCTAAACAATCTTGAAATGATGAATAAACTTGAGTCTAATAATTATTCTAGAGCTACAGTAACCACGAGAATGTGATATTTGTGTAAGGAAAATGAAATAAATCCATGAAACACTAAAGAAAATCCAGAGATAATCATAAAGGCAGTTCACTGGTATTTGGAAAATAGAGAAAATTAATAAATCTTGAACTTTACCATATAACGAACTCTAAAATTAAAGTTGGATCATATGCCTAAATCAAACACTGACACTATGAGACTTCTAGAAGAATACATCAATGAACATTTTCATGGTGAGGAAGGATTTTTAATAAGAATACCTAAATCTCTATAAAGAAAAATTGCTAAATTGACTTCATTAATATAAAAACATTTGTATATGTGCTGCCGAAGCGAGCACAATATAAAAACATTTGATCATCAAAAGACATCACTAATAAAATGAAGTAGAAGCTACGGAGTCAGGGAAAATACCCAAAACATATATATCTGACTATTGTATAAAATTTCTTTTTTTTTTAAAGATTTTATTTATTTATTTGACAGAGAGAAATCACAAGTAGGCAGAGAGGCAGGCAGAGAGAGAGGAGGAAGCAGGCTCCCTGCTGAGCAGAAAGCCCGATGTGGGGCTTGAACCCAGAACCTGGGATCATGACCTGAGCAGAAGGCAGCGGCTTAACCCACTGAGCCACCCAGGCACCCCAATTGTATAAAATTCCTAATAAATTCTCAGAAACCAATCATTAAAATTAAAAATTAGATCTTAAATAAGCCAACAAATGGATATTTCACAAAAGAAGATAAAAGAATGGCCAATAATAATTGGAATATATGCAACATCATTGATAATGAAGGAAATGTAATCACATGAGATATCACCACACACTAGGATGCTAAAATAAAAGATCCTGGCAAGATAAGTTGGAATGTGCTGGAGAAAAACTGAAATCTCCTATCTTTCTGGAAAGAGCATAAAATAGTTGGAACGCTGTGCAATAGTCTAGAAGTATTTATTTTTAAATAAAGTTAAAGATAAATCATTCTGTAATCCAGTATTTGCCTCTCTAGGTATTCGACCCCAAATGAAAAACAAATCAATAGAATAATTTCACAGGAGTAATTGCTGCACAGATACTCCTACAGCCAAAATGGGAAACACATCAAATGCCCAGCAAAAGGAAAATAGAAAAAGAAATTATGAAGCACACTAAATGTCTAATAATAGTTGATTACATAACAAATTATGATTTAAACACATAATGGAATACTATCCAGCAATAAAATACTGTGCATTATGGTGCATACAGTTGTTAAGTGAAAAGAATCAAACACAAAAGAGTATACACTATATGACTGCATTTCTTTGGAAATGAAGAAGAGATAAAATTATACCATGGTGTTAAAAAAAAAAAATCAGACCTGAGATTGCTTAAAATGGTGGAAGTTGACTGAAAGTGCATTTAAGGGAAATGTCTCTATTGACAGAGACCTAAATCTTATTTGGGTTTTGATTACATTTACCTAAACTCATTGAATTATACATTTAACACGTACACACTTTAATGTATGTAAATTTTACCAAAATAAAGGATTCATAAGGTTATTTGTTTCCATTTAGAAAATGTTGGAAATGGAAATTAATAACAGATTTTTTTGTCAGAAATATATTACTTTTATCAATGAATAAAAGTCAATTCATTTTTGTTGCTATTTAAATTTGTCTTTATTAATTTTTATTTTTTTATTTTTAAGTTTTTACTTAAATTCTAGTTAGTTAACATACAGTGTAATATTACTTTCAGGAGTAGAATTAGTGATTCATCATTTACATGTAACACCCTGTGCTCATCACTCAGTGCCCTCCTCAATACTCCTTACCCATTAAGCCTATCCCCCTGCCCACCTGCCTTTCAGCAAACCTCATTTTGTTCTCTATAGTTAAGGATCTATTTTATTGTTTGCCTCTCTCTCTTTCTCTTTGTTCCCTATGTTTATCTGTTTTCTTTCTTAAATTCCACATATGAGTGAAATTATATGGTATTTGTTTTTATCTGACTGACTTGTTTTGCTTAACATAATACACTCTAGCTCCATCCACATTGTTGCAAATGGCAAGATTCCATTCTTTTTGGTGGCTGTGTAATATATATATATATATATATATATATATATACCACTTCTTCTCTATTCATTCATCAGTCCATAGACATTTAGGCTGTTTCTATAATTTGGCTATTGTTGAAAATGCTACTATAAACATTAAGGAGCATGTGTCCCTTTGAAGCTGAATTTTTGTATCCTTTGGGTAAATACCTGGTAGTACAATTGCTGGGTCACAGGGTAGTTCCATTTTAACTTTTTGAGGAACTTCTATAATATTCCATAATATCTGGAGACAGAGTGACTGCACTAGTCTGCATTTCCACCAACAGAGTAAGAGGATTACCCTTACTCTGCGTCCTTGCCAACATCTGTTGTTTCCTATGTTGTTCATTTTAGCCATGCTGACAGGTTTGAGGTGCTATCTCACTGTGGTTTGATTTGTATTTCCCTGATAATGAGCAATATTGATC
Organism: Enhydra lutris kenyoni; assembly: GCF_002288905.1. Lineage (NCBI taxonomy): Eukaryota > Metazoa > Chordata > Mammalia > Carnivora > Mustelidae > Enhydra > Enhydra lutris. Next base: position 20,108,531 of record NW_019154116.1, on the reverse strand, counting down.
ATCTTTTCATGTGTCAATTAGCCATCTGTATGTCTTCTTTGGGAAAAAAAAAATGTCTACTCATGTTTCCTGCCCTTTTCTTAACTGGATTATTTTTTGGGAGGGGGGTGTTGATTTTGACAATTTCTTTGTATATTTTGGATACTAACCCTTATGAGTTGTCATTTGCAAATGTTTTCCCCCATACCATCATCTGCATTTTAGTTTTGTTGGTTGTTTCCTTTGGTGTGCAGAAGTTTTTATCTTGATGAAATCCCAGTGCTTCATTTTTGCTTTCATTTTCCTTCTCTCTGGTAAGGCATTTAGTAAGAATTTGCTATGGCTGAGGCCAAAAATGTTGCTGCCCATGCTCTCCTTTAGGATTTTGATGGTTTCCTATCTTGCATTTTGGTCTTTCATCCATTTTAAATTTATTTTTCTGTATGGTGTAAAAAAGTGGGCCAGTTTCATTTTTCTGCATGTTGTTAGTTTTTCCAACTCCATTTGTTGAGGAGACTGTATTTTTTCCATTGGATATTCTTTCCTGCTTTGTCAAAAATTAGTTGACCATATAGTTGTAGGTCTTTTTCTGGGTTTTCTACTCTGTTCCATTGATCTATATGTTTGTTTTTGTGCCAGTACCACACTGTCTTGATGACTGCAGCTTTGTAATATAGCCTCAAGTCTTGTATTGTGGTGCCTCCAGGTTTGCTCTGCTTTTTTCAAGATTGCTTTGGCTAGGGGCGCCTGGGTGGCTCAGTGGGTTAAAGCCTCTGTCATGATCCCAGGGTCCTGGGATCGAGCCCCATATTGGGCTGTCTGCTCAGCAGGGAGCCTGCTTCCACCTCTCTCTCTCTCTGCCTCTCTGCCTACTTGTGATCTCTGCCTGTCAAATAAATAAATAAAATCTTTAAAAAAAAAAGAAAAGACCACTTTGGCTATTTGGTGTCTTTTGTGGTTCTGTACAAATTTTAAGATTGTTTGTTCTAGCTCTGTGGAAAATGGCATTTTGATAATAATTTCATTATATGTATAGATTGCTTTGGGTAGTATAGATATTTTAACAATGTTTTTTCTTCCCATCCATGAGCATGGAGTGTTTTTCCATTTCTTTGTGTCATCTTAAATTTCTTTCGTAAGTGTTCTATAGTTTTCAGAGTAGAGATCTTTTACCTCCTTGGTTAGGTTTATTCCAAGTTATCGTATGGGTTCTTGTGCAATTGTAAATGCAATCAATTCCTTGATTTCTCTTTATGCTGTTCCATTACTGATGTATAGAGATACAACAGATTTCTGTACATTGATTTTCTATCAATGAATTCATGTATAAGTTCTAGAAATTTTTTGGTGGAGTCTTTTTGATTTTCTACATAGAGTATCATGTCATCTGTGAAGAGTGAAAGATTGACTTCCTTTTGCCAATTTGGATGTATTTTATTTATTTTTGTTGTCCCTGCCAAGGCTGGGACTTCCAGTTCTATGTTAAATAACAATGGTGAGAGTGGACATCCCTGTCTTGTTCCTGATCTTAGAGGGAAAACTTTCAGTTTTTCCCTATTGAGAATAATATTAGCTGTAAGTCTTTCATATATGGCCTTTATGATCTTGAGGTATGTTTCCTCTAACTGTACTTTGTTGGGTGATTTATCAAGAACGGATTTTAAAAAAAAGAGAGAGGGTGCTATAGTTTATCAAATGTTTTCTCTTCATCTATTGAGAGGATCATATGGCTCAGCTCTTATCCTTTCTTTCACTAATTTGGTGCATTCCATTGATTGATATGTGATTATTGAACCACCCTGGCAGCCCAGAAATAAATCCCACTTGATCGTGGTGAATAATTCTCTGAATGTACTGTTGGATTCAGTTTGCTAGTATTTTATTGAGAATTTGTGCAAGCATGTCCATCAGGAATATTGGCCTATAATTCCCTTTTTTAGTGGGGTCTTTGTCTAGTTTTGGAATCAAGATAATGCTGGCATCATAGAAAGAGTTTGGAAGTTTTCCTTCTGGTTCTATTGTTTTGAACAGTTTGAAAATAATAGGCCTTAACTCTTCTTTAAATGTCTGGTAGAATTCCCTTGGGTAGCCATCTGGCCCTGGACTTCTGTTTGTTGGGGGATTTTTGATTACTGATTCAATTTCTTTCCTATTTATGGGCCTGTTCAAATTTTCTATTTCTTCCTGTTTCAGTTTTGATAGTTTTATGTTCTAAGAACTTGTCCATTTCTTCCAGATTGCCCAATTTATTGGCAGATAACAGTTTATATTATCCTTTCATAAAAGTTTGTATTTCTGTGCTGTTATTTGTGATCTCTCCTCTTTCATTTGTGATTTTAATTATTTGGGTCCTTTCTCTTTTTGATAAGTCTTGGTTGGCGTTTATCAATTTATTAATTCTTTCAAAGTTTCTATATCATTTATTTCCTCTCTAATCTTTATTATTACCCTTCTTCTTCTGGGTTTAGGATTTATTTTTTCTTCCTTTTCTAGCTCCTTTAGGTATAAGGTCAGGTTGTGTATTTGACATTTTTCTTGCTCTTTGAGGTAGGCCTGCATTGCTATATAATTCCCTCTAATGACTGCTTTTGCTTCCTTCCAAACATTTTGGACTGTTATGTTTTCACTTTCATTTATTTCCATGTATATGAATATATATATCATATATATGTGTGTGTGTGTATATATATATATATATATATGAAATTAATTTCATTTGAGATTATATATATTTATATATAAATTTTATTATATATTATACATATATTTCAGTTGATATATATATAATCAATTTCATTTGAGAAATGAAATTAATTATATATCCATATATATGGATATATATAATCATATATATGTGATATATATATGGATATATATGGATATATGTGGATATATATCCATATATGTGGATATATATCCATATATATGGATATATATAATTAATTTCATTTCTCAAATAACATATATAATATATACATTAATTTCTTATATGTATCTCAATCTCTTAAATAAATAAATATATATATATTTTTTAAAATTTCTTATTTGAATTCCTGATTGACCCATTCATTTGTTAGTAGGATGTTCTTTAAACTCCATGTTTGTGGTCTTTCCAATTTTTTTTTCTTGTTGTTGACTGCAGGTTTCATAGTGTGTGGTCTGAAAATATACGTGGTGTGATCTTAGTCTTTGTGTACTTCATGAGGGCTGATTTGTGACCCAGTATGTGATCTATTCTGAAGAATGTTCCATGTGTGCTAAAAAAAAAAAAAAAAAATGATTTTTCTTTTAAAGAAAAATTTTCTGAATATATCTGTTAAGAAATATATTTTCTGAATAATATTCAGAAATATGTAAGAAATATATATATAAGAATATCTAAGAAATATGTATTCTGAATATATCTGTTAAGCCCATCTGATCCAATATGTCATTCAGGGCCATTTTTTCCTTTTCTGGTTAGATTTTCTGTTTGGATGATCTATCTATTGTAAGTGGAATGTTAAAGTCCCCTACTATTATTGTTTTATTACCAATGAGTTCCTTTGTTTATTATTAATTGTTTTATGTATCTGGGTCCTCCCAAGTTGAAGGCATAAATATTTACAATTATTAGATTGTCCTTCTGTACAGACCCCTTTATTACGACATAGTGACTTTCTTCATCTCTTGTTACAGTCTATTTTAAAATCTAGTTTTTCTTTTTAATATTTTTAAAATATTTTATTTATTTATTTGACAGTGATCACAATTAGGAAGAGAGTCAGGCAGAGAGAGAGGAGGAAGAAGTCTCCTCACGGAGCAGAGAGCCTGATGCAGGGCTCAATCCCAGGACCCTGGGATAGTGACCTGAGCTGAAGATAGAGGTTTTAACCCACTGAGCCACCCAGGCGCCCCATAAAATCTAGTTTTTCTAATATAATTATGGCTACTCCAGATTTCTTCTGACATTCATTAGCATAATAAATGTTTCTCCATCCCCTCAGCTTCAATTTGTAGGTGTCTTTGTTTAAAATGAGTCTCTTGTAGGCAGCATATAGATGGGTCTTGCTGTTTTGTTTTTGTTTTTGTTTTATTTTTATCCATTGACACTATGTATTTCAATTGGAGCAGTTAGTTCATTTATAGTCAGAGTGATTATTGACACAAATGAATTTAGTGCCATTGGATTTCATGTTAAGTCATGGTTTCTGAAGATTTTCTCTGCCTCTCCTAGTCTTTGTTGCTTTTGGTCTTTCTTTCCTGCTCAGAGAATCCCCTTTAATGTCTTGCAGTCTGGTTTAGTGGTCACAAACTCGTTTAGTTTTTGTTTTTCTGGGATACTCCTTATCTCTCCTTCCATTCTGAATAATATCCTTTCTGCATAGATTATTCTGCAAGATATTTTTCCCATTCAGCATGTTGAATATATCATGCCACTTTCTTATGGCCTGCCAAGTTTCTGTGTAAAGATATGCTGCTAACCTTAATTGTCTTCCCTTGTAAGTTAGGGAAGTTCCCTTGCTGCTTTTAGGATTTTTTCTTTATTTTCTACATTTTGCGAATTTTACTATATGTCTTCATGTTGACCTTCTTTTGTTGATTTTGATGGGCCTTCCCTGTGCTCCTTGATTTGGATGTCTGTTTCCTTCTCCAGATTAGGGAAGTTTTCAGCTACAATTTTCTCCAGTAAACTGTCTGCTCCATTTCCCTGTCTTCTTCTGGGACTCCTATGATATGAATGTTATGATTTATAGAGTTGCTGAGTTCCCTAAGTCTACATTAGTGATCCAATATTTTTCTTTCCCTTTTCTTTTAAGCTTCAATTATTTTCCATAATCTAATCTTCCATATCACTTACTTTTTCCTCTGCTTCTTCCATATCTGTGGTCATTACATCTAGTAAGTTTTGCATCTCAGTTATAGCATTGTTGGTTTTGTTGTTGGTAGTGTTTTGTGGTTTTTTTGTTTTTTGTTTTTTGTTTTTGTTTTTGTTTTTTTGCCTGACTTGTTTTTAGAAATTTTATCTCTGTGGTAGGCAACTCCCTGGTGTCTTCTATGCTTTTCTCAAGCCTAACTAGTATCCTTATGATTGTTTTATTTATTTTTTTTTTAAGGGCAAAAGGGTGGTTTTATTAAAGCATGGGACAGGACCCATGGACAGAAAGAGCTGCACTTATTGCACTTATGATTGTTATTTTAAATTCTGGGTCAGGCATATTACCTATATCTGCTTCAGTTAATCCCCAGCCATGATCCCTTTTCTTGTTCTTCTTTTGAGATGAATTCCTCCATTGTGGCATTTTGTCTATCTTTTTTGGCTTCTTCTGTGTGTTTGAAAAGTGTTATGTTTCCTGCTCCTAAGAGTAATGACTTTATTAAGACGAGGTCACATAATGTCCAGGGCCTGGCACTTCATGACGTTTTTCTGGTGTGTGCTGTGTGCACTCTGCTGCAGTGCTTTGGCTGCTCTTTCCCTCAGGTCAGTCCCCTGAAGAGTTTCTCCTTCCCTGTCATGGGGATTGTTTGGCCCCTGTCCAGAGTGTGGTGATGTTTATTCAGGTGTCCTCTGGTCTGCTTGTTAAAAGAGGCCTGATGCTATTTGCAATGGAGCTGAATTTTTGCAGAATTCTATGGTCAGTAGACTTGGTGCATGCAGGAGTTTGTGCTAGTCTTCTGGGGGAGGGGCCTGCTACTCTGGTTCTAAGGTATCTTTGTCCTAGTAAAGAAGCACCTGCAGAGTACAGTAGGGGAGGTTTTGTTGTAAATGACTCTGGCCTCTACTGTGTGCTCTGTTCTGCTCACTGAAGTCAGTCTATCTGATGGGTTGGGAGTGGGAGGAATTTGCCAGTCCTCTCCTTTATCCCCAGAGAGGACAGGTTGCACTGTTTTCTGAGCCCTCACAGAAGAGGGAACAATCTCTCCTCATGTGTTCCTGACATCCTTCAGATCCCTGTCTTCACCCCATGTCCAGGCCGTCTGCCCACCTGGCAGTGCAGTGCACCTGTTTTATCCCAGGCAGTCTGGCTGAGTTTCAAAATTCCAAACGTTAGGGACTCAGTATGGCATGGACCTGCATTGGTGCTCTGGGTGCGGGGGAGGGTCTTCCCACTCTGAGGCCAGTGCACTTATGTCCCACAAGGGTAGTTACACCAATGTGCAGGAGCTAGGAGTTAAGAAGCACAGCAGAAAGCTATTGTCCATGTTAGGTGCCCTCATTAAATGTCTCCATCTCTAATTTAAGGAGTGGGGGGTCACAGTGGTATCCACTAGCACTTTTGACCCCTGAGAGGCAATGCCACCTCTCCCAGTACATTCCAAGAAGGGAGAACTGTTCTCTCAGTACATATCAGGGGATCCTCAGATCATGTTTTCCACTCCTAGTCCTCTGCCCTCCTTCTCTATAGGAGCACTGCAGCCCTTCTCAGGATGAACACCAGCTATGGTGTGGACCTCTAAAACTCCACAGTCTTTCAGCTCTACTGATTATAAAATCTCACAATAAATAACCCCAGTCCTTTGCCCAGTCAAGGGCTTTGAGGAAGTGTTTTCCTTGTGTGACCCTATGTCCTGCACATTCTCTCTCTCCTTCTCTCTTTCTCTTATCTCTTTCAATGATCAGGGCTTCCTCCCCTCTGCAGCATCCATGATCCTTTTCTCCCCAAAGCACATCTCTGCACCTCCTACCTTCCATGATGCAGACTCCTTTCTCCTTCTAGTTGTACAGTTTGTTCTCTCAGTCCTCAGATCAATTTCTTGGGTGTTCAGAATGTTTTTGATATTTATCTAGCTGTGTTGGAAAGCTGAGGCAAGTGTAGGGTTTTCCTACCTTTCTGCCATTTTGGCTGCCCCCATGAAACTTAAATTTAAATTGAATAGTATTTACTACAATATTTGCATAATATTTACTACAAATAGTACTTACAACAAATAGTATTTACTACAATATTTGCATAGTAAAAATTATATAATTCAAAGATCTCTGTTAACTATTCATAAGAATTTAAATAATGAGGAAATAGAAGTCTATAATACTTTAATTTTAAAGAATATATTCATAGATAATCTCAGTGGATTTTATCTTATAAATAAATAGAATTTTATTTATTGTTTGACTATCAAAACTTCAAAAAGTTGAGCATCTTTTGAATCTATCTTGCCTTTTGAAAATAATCAATTTCAGCTATTATCATAATAACCTGTTTGACAACACATTTTTTAAAAAGGAGAGATTGACAGATGAAACATTTTGAAAGGACAAAAATGTTAAGATAATTTTATGACTTCATTTATGCAATAAATCTAATTTCCTTTAAGCTATTAAACTGACCACTGTGTATTAGAAGCCAAAGTTTGTAAGAGGTCTCTGCAAATTGAATGTAATTTTGTACATTAAATATAATACAGTAATAATATTTTTGAAATATCTATTTTGTTTTTAAATACTACTATTGCTGTGTGAGAAATTTTATTTTACTTTATTATTTTATTTTATTTTGTTTGTGTGTGTGTGTCAGAAATTTTAAAATGCTGTTTCCAATTCCATTTGCCTTTATTGTTTTATACTTTTTCTAATTAATTTTTAACTTAATTCTTATTTAAGATATGTGGCCTTGTTTAAAGTCATATTCATTTTTATATCTGTTTTTATTGATTTTTAATATTTCATATGTGACAGCATATAGAAAATGATGCTATTCCTCTGGAATTTACTGAAGCTGATCTGTCATCTCTTTCATGTACAATTTTTCAAAAAATCACATTAGGTCTGAAAAATTATTTTCTTCCGTGTAAAATTCATCCTTGTAAAAATCAAACTCAATCACTCATTCATTAAAAACCATGAATTGTGTTGGGATTTGAGATGTAGTAAATCTCTAACTAAATTTTTCTTTTATCTATTTTTCCTTATTTTATAATTTGTTCTATCAGTTGTTTCTTTATAAATATTTGAGTTTCTATTGTTTTGCATATATTCATTATTATACTGTCTGTGTGGCATCTGTATTAACTCTCTGTGATATATGTTGTTTTTCATCTTAAATTTGAGTTTGTCTGATGGAAAAGATGTTACCAATGGGATTCATTGTCATCCAGTTGTCTTTTGTAATTGGCCTTCCTACTTTCAACATTTCTATACCTTAATTTTTAATTATGTTTCTTGTATACATTACTCAATATTAAAATCCAGTCTGAAAATCTGTTCTTTATTAGTGAATTTGACCCCCCCTTTTTTTTCATCACTGTCATATTGGGACTCATTTCTTATAAATAAGAAATAAATATTCTCCTATATATACTCTTTTCTTTCTTGCCTTTAAGGTGAAAGATTAAAGACTTTTTTTCTGCTTGTCTCAAATTATGTATGTATGTGTATTACAAAAATTCACCGAGATTTTCTGATTATTTACTGAGAAAATGATTGTTTTCTCCTGATTAGTCCTCCACAGTACTCGTTTATACTATAAAATTTCTACAAACCATCTTGTAATAAAATTAGATGTTATTAGTGGTTTTAACATTTTTATTTGTAAACTTAAGTAATGGAATATTTCCATATTAATCTTTGTATTATCCCATAATTTCCCTAATATTCTGGAATAGAATTCACACAAAATTGTTTTTAAATAAAACTTTACTAAAGATAAACTAACTTAGATTTATTCCTTAGAGGGATATATAAATAATTTTAAAATATAACAACCTTTTAGAATCAAATGTTCACAGCAAGAAATCCCATTAAGCATTACCAGAAAGTATTATATTATATTGATAAAATTAATTATGAATTCTATGGCAGATAAGAATATATTTTATGTTCAGGATTTTAATAGTTCTCTTCTGGACATAGTTGCCCAAACTATTGCAAGATATAATATGTTGCCTAAGCCTATGATAAGTCTTTGAATCTAACATATATCATTGCATGACTAATATTGGAAGGCATTTCAACTTTATCCTAGGACAGAGAAAGGTTAAATAAATGAACTGTTAATATTATGCTTAACCCTGAGATTTTTGACTCTAAGTGATATGCCTAGGCCTCCTATTAAAAATAAAAGTAGTTATGCAGGTTATCCCATAAGAATATATATACATGTACCTATGAAAACCAATCCATGTAAAAAAAAAATCAGTGCTTAAATATGAATTACAGTAATAATTGACAATGATTAGCTTGATACAACAAATGAATTCTCTTTCTCTGTGTATGAAAAGTTTTATATCATATTTTTTATAGTTTGAGAATTCCTCAACCCTTTGTTGGTAGGTCATAGGAATGCTTGTTTTAATAGGTTATGATATGGATAGGTGGATAGATAGAACGCTTACATTTTAATTACAAATAGCAGAATTTTTGTTACTTTCTTTTTGAAAATGTGCAAACAGAAATCTGCAGTTTGAGTAAGTGAGAAGTAAGGATTCTAACACAATTTACATGTTCTGTGTTCTCAGAAATCCTACACCATATTAGTAAGCATGCACACCCATAATCACTATTTTGATATAACAAAAAGTTCTGTCATTATTTTGTTTTACATTTGCTTTGTAGAGATGGACAAACATTAACTTTCTGCTATTCCACTCATTCACATATGAGTTTTTAAAATCATAAAATTATTTTTCTCAGTTGTTGATTCATGTTAACTTATTAAATTTTGCTTGTGTTCTTGTTTTTCAGTGGTGTGGTGGAAATGTTGCTTGTATATTTTTGTTATGTTCAAATAATATCTTTATCATTAGAAATAGAAAAGAAGCATGCAAATTTAGAGCTAAATTTGTCATCAATATTACTCTTAAATGAAGAAAGAAGGTGATACAATTGTTTTATTATGTGCTTTAATTCCTACTCACAGTTCCTAGAAGTGAATTAATTTTGGCATTAAGCAATAATATAAACCTTATAAATTTGAGAACTGCTCTAAAATAGTTGTTCATTACCTAAATTCAAATTTCCACTTCTAATATTCTTGTTCTTTATTCTTTTTTTTCTTTGGCACTGGAGGGATGCAAAGCATGAAATTAATTATTTTCAAATTTCATTTACTTCTCATTTCACTTTCTCTAATCTTAATCCTATTGAATCAATATTTTTCTTTGCAGCCATGAGTGCTCTGACAATTTTTTGCTTATGTACATTTTTTTAAAAGTTTGAATCAGGCATATGCAGATGGAATGTTAGAATCCCATAAAATGATTTTATGTTCTGCCTAACGAGCTCATTAACATTGACTAGCTTGCAATTTATTTAATAGTTTTAATTTGTTTATTCATTTGACCTTAAAGCTGTTTGTTTTCTTACTCATTTGTTTAATTCTCTGGGCCTTTATTTCTTCATTGTGCCTCTTCATTCATTCATCACTGGCCTTTCCTTGATTTAGCAGCTCACAACATTCATAAAAAGTATAGTTGTTCACAGAACATCTAATGTTGGGGAGATTCATTATGTTGACATTTTATAGTCTTTCCAATTATACTTTCTTCACTGGTTGTCCTCAAGTATCCTATTTATCTTTGTAAGTACTTTCGTTAACTTTACAGAAGCTTTTCATCAGGAATCCATTTTTAGACTTTATTAAAATCAGACATGTGCAATACTTCCCATTCTCAAAGTGTATAATAATTTTTTTCTCTCTTATTGCTTATACCATTTAGCAAAATTAAGAAAGGGAAATGGTTTTGTTTAATATCTCATCCCAAATAAGCTTCAGCACTTTAGTTTAAAAATATCTATATCAAATGCGTGGGAAAGTGTCCTGGGTACTCTCAGGTATACTCGAATGTATCAATCTCTAAGTCATTCCATTTCCCTATGTTAGGAGTGAATAAGTTGTTTGAGAGAGGACAGGCATATGTTTAGAAAATATTCATTTTTTCTGCATATAAACCAGAAGTGGAGAAAAGATGTTCTTCAATTATTTTTCCCCAACTTTCTATTCTTGTAAGCCACTGGGCTTTAAGATATGGTTCAGAAGACACATAGTTAACCTAGTTAGGTTTAAAAATGGCTAGTAGGAAGGCAGATCTGGATCAGTATTTGTGAGAACATCTCTTCTATATTGAGCCCCTGAATTTTTGTGTACCTTCCTGGGACAATGTGAGATAGCCTGGATATTTGCCCCTAAAACTTTCTGAAACATAACAACAGTACAGTGATCAAATTAACTCACTGTCTTTCCAAAACTGAAAACTCACTTGCTGTTCTACTTCCCAAATTATGTCCAGGTATATTTTTTTTCTTTCATGAAAGCTCAACAGAGATTCTGCAATAATAGTGATATCATGTTAGTCTAAAAACAAGATGCAAAATGCTAATCCAATGATAAAAATGTCAGTAAATAGATAAGGTTTATTTGAATATATGTATGGCTCTAATATCATATACCATAGTGAAATTAAATTCCAAATGTTAAATCCTCTTTAACATTAAATCACAAAACAGAGGAAGAATCCAAAGGCAATTTCCCTTGCTTCTGTGAGTTCCTATTCCCCAATAAAGGAAAATCCACTACCCATCTTCTCCATCTTTGCTCCATCTCGGATCTGCTAGTTCTCAGTACCTATGTAGAATCCTGACTTTTTAGTATCCATACAGAGGGCTCATTCTCACAGAGATATGAATATTTCCTCGAGGACCTCAGAAAGCATTTTATTTCTGTGTCAGTCCCTGATGTATCTCACTTTCCAAGTATCCAAAGAATTAGTAGGTCATACAAGAGTGTTACTATCTTGGGTTTATATCTTCCACATCTGGCAATCCACAGGGTAGACAGTACCTAATCCAGTTATCACCAATACAATTGTGTTACCAGGAACTACCACTTAATATTGCCCTAAGGCTTTAGAGTAAAATCACCCAAACATGACAGGGTCAGAGAAAAATAAGAAAATCTTGTTTTCAGTTTACCAAATTAATAGTCAGTGGATACACAGTGTCTTGAATCCACAGTCAGTGGATTTTAAATTCAGTTTGGAGAAATTCCTAAAATATAATTCATATTCATGTGATGCATGTTTTTATCCCTGGGGTAATTCTACCTATAGTTAATCCTATAATTTCCGTTTCTCTTTGAGACCTATTTCTAACAGGACTATACTGAATTGCTTGTAAATTCGATAAAGTGACATAGCATTGCTCCTATTTCTGACCAAGTTGTTTAGTCCTGTGTGGCAATGGAATTCCTTAGGACTAAGAAACCTCACTTAGGAAAGAGTTCTCTGTTATTTATACTTAAGCATTCAAGAGTCACCTTCAGGTCATACACTGGAGAGATGGCATTTTAACCTATCAGAAGCCACCATAAAACTCAGGGTCAGCTGTTGAGGGTGCCGAAATGGAGGATGCTACTCATGGCTGGTGATCTTGGTCTTCTTAGCATTCAGTTTACAACCGAAACATCAGCAGCATGCATGACCACAGGGTCCTGGGATTGAGCCCTGCATGGGGCTCTCTGCTCAGCAGGGAGCCTGCTTCCCCTTCTCTCTCTACCTACTGCTCTGCCTATTTGTGATGTCTCTCCCTCTGTTAAATAAATAAAATCTTTAAAAACAAACAATGTTCAGCACTCAGATGCCACTCCAAAGACATATGATGCCCTCTGCTTTTTGGAATCAGGGGTCTACCTCTGACATGCATGTTTGAGAGAAGTTGTGCTTTTTTTTGCTAAACTGCAGGAAGATATGTGCTGAAAGTGGCCACACCCACTGAAATCTCTTCAGACTCATGACCTTTCTTGCCCATATCTACTACGCACCAGAAATGGGTAAAACCACTGTAACCAAATTCTTCCCTTAAGTTACCAAGACTACCATCTTGGTGGTCTGCTACAATCTGTTGAGGTCACATATTCTTTGTGACTCTGCTTATGTTCTCTCTCATGGTCCTGGCTGAAATGCAAGCTGCAAAGGTCTCAGTTTAGGTAACTAACCCCTACAGAAAGAGACCTTTGTGCGTAGGCTGAGCCATCATCTGCTGCAGTCCTTTGCTAAAGTCCAAGTACCTAGTGGCTGGCTTTAAGTTTCATGTACAGTTCACAGATACTAAAAAACTGAACACAAACCCATCACATTGTATACTTACATAGGTGACTTTTACTGTATGTAAATAGAACCTTAATTTTTAAAAAATGGTGGAACAAAACAAACAAGAAACACTCTATAGAGACAAACAGACCAACAGTTGCCATGGGCTGGGAGTGGAGGACAGGGTTGATTACAAAAGGACTTGAGGAAACCATTTAGGGTTAATGGAAATGTTATACATCTTGATTATTTTGGCATCTCAGGATTATACACATTTTAAGGAATTCGTGGAACTCTAAACTTAAACAATTAAGTTTTCTGTATGTAAGTTATGCATCAATTAATCTAATTAAAAACAATAATACAAGCTGAACTACTATAAAGCTCTATTAACCCCAAGCCTAAGAACAAAATAAAAACAAACAAACAAACAAAAAAACCTCACCAACTATCCAATGCATTTAAGTCTAGGCTCTGTAATACAAAACTTGGAACAACAAAAGTCTGCCCACGGGTAATTTTTGCTCTTCAAAAGTGTGCTCTTCTATTTTATTCATCAATTTTCCCAACATTTGTACAAAACATTGGGCGGATCCAAAATAATAGGGCCTCTATTTCCTGAACATAGTTTTAATAATTCAAGGAATGGTGCAAAAAAGTGGCTTATGAATACTTTCATTAATATGAAGACCTTTATTTACAAGATACCGATTGGAGGACATGCTTCAAATAGTCCAGCAGTTAATCTTTACTCCTAACAGTAAAACCTAGAATAAGGCAGGGTTTTTTTCTTAATATATTTGGTTTGAAATCCTGGAGTGAACCTGTACTTCGATCTCTTGTTTTTCAGTTGTCTTCCTCCTCTAATGCAGTGGGAAACAGTGGAACTTCTGTTCATTTTCTTCTTTAGCCATCACTGCAGTCATCTTTTAAGAATAGTTGTTTCTTTTGCAGACTCTTTACAATCCTTGAGCTTCTTTCAAAATGTCCAGATCTGTGCAATATTCTTTTCTTTTTCCTTCCTTTCTTTC
>NW_019154116.1:20081782-20094509 GCF_002288905.1 Enhydra lutris kenyoni | reverse complement strand
TCTTTCTTTCTTTCTTTCTTTCTTTCTTTCTTTCTTTCTTTCTTTCTTTCTTTCTTTCTTTCTTTTTCTACTACATTAGGCTCAATAGGTGCTTTTCTTCCTGCTCACTTTGAGAACTCTCCCTCATTTGCTGCGCCTTCTAACATTGAAGCACTCCATCCTGTGGACGACTCTGGTTGTAAGCACATATGGGAGTTGTACTCTGTGTGTAGGAATGCGATGAGCTATGTCTACATCAGCTGTCTCAAACACAATGTCAAAACTTCAGTGTCCCTTTACCTCTCCCCACGCAGCGTTTCTGTTTTATAGAAGCATTAAATAGAGGTCCCGACACAAGGGCTTCTTAACACATTCATACAGCTTATCATATGGTTATCTACTTATGCCACTTCACAAATTTCCACTTTGTAAATTTTATTACTGTTGTTTGTTCCCTCTGCCTGAATACACTGTACCCAGTTAGAATTCAACCCAAGAAGCACAACTGCTAGGAGAGAGACACATGCATATTTGGGTTTGTCGTTGGACTTAACCTTCACAAATGTAGGAGCTATTTAAACTGGTAAGCAGTTTGTCTGAGGCTGCTGTCTTTGCTTCTGGCCTTAAAATTCCCCTTAGGTGAACTAAACTTTAGATAGGTTTCTTTCAGACTATAGGCCTCTGATCTCCCTTTTTATTTTTTTTTCTCTTTATTTCTTTCCTTTACTTTTTATTTCTTTTCTTTTTTTTTTCTTTCCTTTCCTTTAGTTTCTTCTTTTTCCTTCCTTCCTTCCATTCCTTCCTTCATTGAACATTCACTTTAGAAAACTTATATTCTTAAATTCTTTATCTGTCCTTTTGAGATGTACGGCTCTTAAAAAAACCTCTTAACAGGTTTATAAAATAGTAGTTTTTTTTTCTTTTTTTCAAGGATCTGGGAATCCTGTTTTTGAAATGTAATCCTGAAGGAAAGCAGGACCTTTATTTCCTAGTTTCTGAGAAATGATAGGACCTAAATTCAATAACTTTATTCCAGGTTGTAAAACTGCCTCAGGTCATGAAAATAAGAGAGATTATTTTTTGCCAATTAGTCTATTTGCCAATTAGCCAGTTGGCCAATTAGCAAACACCAGTGGCCTACCATCTTCTCCTCACCCCAGCTACTGTCTTGAATAAAGTCTTACTTGCTTATTTTTGCTTTGATAAAGTCCACAGCAGAGGCTGTCAGGAAGGAATGGATACAAACTGGGAAAACAACAAGATGAAGCTGGAACCCATCACAGTGACCAACTCTTGCCTTTATCTTGGTAGTATATGTGTTCTGTCAAAACAGGATCCTTTATCTTAGAGTTAAATATATATATATACATAGCCAAGAGACGGAGAAGCTGAAGAAGATTTAAGGGAAGTTGGCGAAGTTGTACCACATGCTGGGACATCATACCAATTGCATGAGTGAGCATGTCAGCAACAACATACGTGAGCTACAAAATGGCTGCTTCACTTCCAGCAACCGAATCTCACTCAGGAAACTCTTGTAGTTTGGGCTAACCTGGAACATTCAGGGAAAGAAATTCCTGGAAATACAGTTTACCAGTTGACACACTACAAAGCTACTATACTGTTTCATTTGTTATCTGTCGGGAATAAAAATAATCACCCTGTAAGGCTCCTTCCTAGTTTAATAGCCTCTGTGATACCATTCTTCCCTGGGCCCTGTGGGTCATTCTTTTTCATTATTGTACAAGATCACTTATTCCCTTCTCTGTCCTCCTTTAATACTTTCTTCATAAATTTAACAGATTAATTATCAAAGTATAGTAAATATAATTTTGTATGCAGAGCTATATATTATGTATACATGAAATCTGCTTAATCACGTGTGTCTAGTGTGCAGAATTGTGCTTAGGCATGTGGAGACACTTTGCCAAACTTTTTTTGAATAATGTAATATAAGTGAAAACATATAAATATATAAGTGAATTAACAGTACAATCATTACTAATTACTACTCTATTCCAATTTATTTTTGCCAAGCCCATTCTTTAGTATTTGCCATACTTATATATATGCATATTTAGAACAGTTCTTCACAACAAAATCTAACACATTCCTTGTAATCTCAGTCAGTATTTGTCATGCTTCCTACAAGTCTACATAGTATCGATTGTACATTTTTAACCTGCATTTCTTTTTTTTTCAACATCAACTTTTCACTCTGAACTTCTCAAGTTCCTTCCATCTTAAAAGAAAAGGAAATCTTTACTATTACCCTCCAGCCAATAATTATCTGGTCTCTTTCTTTAATTTTACTATGAAACTTGTAGCAGTTGTGGATAATGATGTGTTTCGCATCTTTCCCTGTGATTTTTCAGTTTAAATATAGTTAGGATTTCCTCTACCATTTGACTATAGTGATTCCAATTAATTTTACTATTCAAAACATTTTGGATGCAAACAACAAAAAGCCTGGTTAAGGGTAATTAAAAAAATATATATAGTTTATTTTCCCTACAAAATTTGTAGTCCTTATGTAGTCAGGGCAGTGACCCAAAGATGACCAGGAAGACCAGGCTCCTACCACACTGATGTATCTCCAACTTTGAAAGGTGGGTTTGTCCTCAAATTTGAACTATGCTGGTGCCCCATCAAAATCCTGTTTACATCTAGGAATGTGAGACAAACCAAGAGTCAAAAGAAACCACAGGTCAAACTATCTAAACAGTCTTCCTGAAAATTTAATTCTGTCACTTTTTTTCTCTCTGTATATGCTTTGATAATATAATGTTAAGGGACTATATGCTTGTTGGATTTTTTTTTTCTTTTGTAATTGCGTTATTTGGAAACCATCTTTAAACCAACAAGTGATATTTTCAGTGAACATATATTTTCTCTGACATGAATAATGTTACATAACTTTCTTAGGCTTAGCATTTGGCTAAGACATTTTTCATTGCTTTTAATGTCAACCATTACTTTAGTTGAACTTTTTTTTAACAGCAATATATAGTTGGATTTATAAAATTAAATTTGATAATTTACTGTCTTTAATGAGTACATTTTACTCTTGATCGCTTGGTTGATTATAAATTTCTAGACACATAATTTTTCATCTTCATAAAGATATTATTCCATTATCTACTAATATCATGTGTTTATGATAATGTTTCTGCTGTCAATGTGGTATTCATATGTTTTAAATTATCTATCATGTGTCTTTGGCAAATCCTAAATTTCTTATATTTCTGACATCCTGCAGCCCGACTTGAAATTTTCCAAGTGTGCAGTGTGTTGAGGTGGCACCGTCAACCAAGCCAAAGTGAAACTACATTTCGCAGAGCTCACTTCTCTTTGCTGTACAGGGTGGGGTTGTTTACAGGATAAATTCCAATGTGATTTGGAAGTTATTTGATACAGCCATTTTTATTGTATGAAATAACACCAGGCACTGTGTATTTGTGGTGGTGCCGGCTCTCACTTTTTCAGCTTGGGCAGCACCCGGGCCCTCAGGGGCTCTGCCTTCTGTAGGATCTCTCTGTTGACTTGAGACAAATGCATATAAATGTGCAGTTCCATGGAAAAGGCTGCTACTAGCCCTGCTGGTCACCCACATAATTATGGTTGCAGGTCATACAAGTCAGTTTTGAAATTAAGTTTATCCTACTAGGCTGTTGTTTGTCCAGTTGTTTTCTTGCTCTTCTACAGTTGAGATACTTTTCCTGACCCCTCCCTGGCTGCCTCATAACATTAAGCCCACACCATACACAAAATCAGAAACCCTACAGATTACTTAACCAAATCCCACACTGTGTATATTCTAATAACTATAATAAATCTCTTAATCTATATCATTTATAGTGGTTCTCTTTGTAGTAACTGTGATAGGTTTCTTATTTCTAATTCATTCATTCATTCATGATAATTGGCATTTGATGTACTTTTCAATTGTTATGTATCAAGTATTTATTCAGTTCTGGAATATTTCTCAGTCATTATTTTATAAAATATTGCTTCCCAAATATTCTATTTATAGATTCTTCTTAAAGTGCTATGGTATAAACTCTATTTTTTCTCCATGCTTGTTTTTTTAAAATATTTTTATTCCTATTTCTTTGGATAGCATTATGATATAAATTCTCACAACTATCAATAAACTAATTTATCTCTCTTCTACTCTCATATTTAGATTTTATCCCATATATTGAGTTTATTTTTCTATATATTTGCCATTTCATATCATTTAATATGATTCTTTCTTTAAAAAATCTGTTTTCATTTGCTCTTTTTAGCTCATAATCCTTAATTTTTTCAAATATTACAGTGCATCTTTTATAAAATGGAAGATCTCCAACAAACTTTTTAAAAAATAATTTAGACTGCTATATTTTTCACATTTCATTAAAAATAATATTTTATTTTGTCAGTGCTTCCTTTAGCATATATTGTTTTCAAAAGTGGGGAATTCTTTGATTCTCTTTCATCTTTACTTGATAGACTTCTTTATATTTTTCTCTCTGTCTTCATGTTTTTTCTGATTGTCCATCCAGTAGTTTCTTCTATCCCAGACTATCAAGTCAGAAGGTGATCTTATATTAGTGACACTGTCTTCTTATCTCAGCAAATTATTGAGATATTTCATATTTAATCCTTGGGCACTAATAAGATGGCAGCTTAGTTCAATTCTCTGTAATAAGTTGAAGCCTCTTTCCTGCCACCTACCTAGATACAAATCTTTACCAAATCCACAGTGTAGGAATTAGTCAAGGGATATTGATTTTGGGTTGCATTCTGTGGTCTAGGGTACATCATGCTCTTCTTCCATTTCAAACCAAGAACCTGGTTCCTGTTGACTAACTCACATACAGTAACCTTCAGGGGCTAAATATTTGACTACCTTCTTATGGACTGCCTTTCTTAAGATTATGTTTTGTTATTGATCCATAGGCGTATTAATTTTAGATTTAATTTAGATAAGTCTATTTAAATGTCTCTGTTAAACTAATTTATTACTTGTACGTTTTTGGATCAGAACTGGAGGAGATTAAATCATGAAGGTCCAATCACACCTTAAGTAGATTAAAAGGCTGAGTTGGAAAACTTCTGTTAAAAGCCAGATTTTAAATATTTTAAGTATTGCAGGTCACATACAGTCTCTTTCACATATTCCTTTTTCCCCAAAAAGGTTTTAAACTGTAAAATCCATTCTTATGGAATATAGGATATATGCAAAGTAAAAAGACAATTTTATGCTATTACATGGGTAAATTTAGGACTGTTGGGACTGAGATGGTGTGTTGACATAGCAAACAAATGTATATGGTACAATCTTTAACCAGAAAGACAGAATTACATTATGCTTAATCCTGGTTTTCCTCATTTGCTTATTTGCTTACTGTTAATTTGCATATAAATCAATAGTTTAATTTTTTCCAGGAAATTTTAGACATGAACTAGGCATATAATAATGGGGAATCCTTAGTGTATATAGAGATGTGAGAGTTGAATAAGACAAATATTGTAAATCAAATAAATGATCAAGAGTTGAGCGAATTTATCCTGAGAAGAAGTGAGTTTGAAGGGAAACTTCTAAAAATAATAAGCATTCATCAGTTATATCAAAGTACTTCTAAGGAGAAGGATGCCTTTGTTAGGGTTTACGTAAGAATAAGAAACCTTAATATAAGTATTTAAGATTAAGACTTTTTTGTAATTTCTCTCAAAAAGTAGCAACAAAATCAACATCATCAGCAACTCTCTGAGTAGAAAACTGTCACGGAAGAAGACATTAAGCTATATAATATGTAATTTGCAAACTGCAAAGACACAAATAAAAGCCTGCTTTTGCTGATTTGTTACATTATCTTTCAGAGTATGCAATGTTCAAGAGACTGGAATTGGGAGGTGACAGGAATTCATTTTAGTCAAAATATTGAACTTCCATTAAAGCAAAAGTAATTTTAATTATTTTAATGAACATATGTTCTGTACCTCCTGGAGAGTTAAAAAGAAAATTAAGAAACTCTATTAGAAAAGTTGGAAGTAGGGGTGCCTGGGTGGCTCAGTGGGTTAAAGCCTCTGCCTTCGGCTCAGGTCATGATCCCAGGTTCCTGGGATTGAGCCCCACATTGGACTCTTCACTCAGCATGGAGCCTGCTTCCTCCTCTCTCTGCCTGCCTCTCTGCCTACTTGTGATCTGTCAAATAAATAAATAAAATATTAAAAAAAAAAAAAAGAAGTTGGAAGTAGTATAAAACTTACTTTATAAAAGTAGCACACAAATATTCTAGAAACATTAGAAAAAATAGTCATGGTATCATTTTGAACTTTTAAATTTCTAAATATGTCAAGTAAATTTCCATTGCATTTATAATAATAATCAATTGTTACAAATTATTAAAAGTGACAATAGCCCGGAATGCCAGGGTGGCTCACTCAGTTAAGCATCTGCATTCAGCTCAGGTCATGATCTCAAGGTCCTCTGACTGAGCTCTCTGTTGGGCTCCTTGCTTGGCAGGGAGTCTGCTTCTCCCTCTCCCTATGCCTTTCCCCCTCCCCAATCATGCTCTCTCTCTTTCTCTCAAATAAATAAATAAAATCTTTAAAAAAAAGTGAGCATAACAAGTGAATTGAACACTTCTAAATCTATTGTCAGAAGTTTAATTCAATACATCTTTCCTGGAGAGAAATTTTGGAAAATGCATCAAGAAACTTTAAAAGGAACCCAATTTCTTTAAAAAAAAATTCCATTTCTAGGAATCTGTTCTTTGATTGTAATTTGTAATTAGCAGTACAAAATGTAGACAATAATTTGTATGAGGAATAGCCGTTACAAAGTTAGTCAACAGCAAATAAAAGCAATAAAATCTCATTAATCTAAATGTTAGTGTGATTTAATAATCTTATGTATTAAATAGACCTTACACAGCAGAAATAAAGTGTTTAGTCATCTTTCAAAGCCATAAATATAGTTATCTCTACTGAAGAAATATCAATGGGAACAGAAAGTTATGGGTTATGTCTCATTGTTTGTCTATAAAATAATCTGGTTTTGGATGTATGTCCCCAAATTTTATAGAATTGTTTCTTGTGATGAACACTATTATATTTAACTGCTTTCTTTTATATCAATTCATGTTACTGAAAGTCAGCTATAGATATGGTTGTATTTATTACTGAATGTCAGCTATAGATACAGATAAATTTATTAAAAATGAAAGGTGGAAGAAATGTCATTCAAATGATAGCCCCAAAATATACTTTAGAAAACGCAGAATTGATTTGAATAATACTTTCAAAACTGCCCTTATACATATGTGACTACTTATCATTTTATTATTTTTATTAATAATAATTATTTTTAATTATGTAAAGAAAGTATAGATTTTTTGGCCAAGATTATTCTCTCTACAATAACTTGTAGTACTATTTTTTTTATTAAATTTTATTTTTTATAAACATATAATATATTTTTATCCCCAGGGGTACAGGTCTGTGAATCGCCAGGTTTACACACTTCACAGCACTCACCATAGCACATACCCTCCCCAATGTCCATAACCCCACCCCCCCTCTCCAAACCGCCCTCCCCCCATCAACCCTCAGTTTGTTTTGTGAGATTAAGAGTCACTTATGGTTTGTCTCCCTCCCAATCCCATCTTGTTTCATTTACTCTTCTCCTACCCCCTTAACCCACCATGTTGCATCTCCTCTCCCTCATATCAGGGAGATCATATGATAGTTGTCTTTCTCCGATTGACTTATTTCGCTAAGCATGATACCCTCTAGTTCCATCCACGTCGTCGCAAATGGCAAGATTTCATTTCTTTTGATGGCTGCATAGTATTCCATTGTGTATATATACCACATCTTCTTTATCCATTCGTCTGTTGATGGACATCTAGGTTCTTTCCATAGTTCGGCTATTGTAGACATTGCTGCTATAAACATTCGGGTGCACGTGCCCCTTCGGATCACTACGTTTGTATCTTTAGGGTAAATACCCAGCAGTGCAATTGCTGGGTCATAGGGTAGTTCTATTTTCAACATTTTGAGGAACCTCCATGCTGTTTTCCAGAGTGGTTGCACCAGCTTGCATTCCCACCAACAGTGTAGGAGGGTTCCCCTTTCTCCGCATCCTCGCCAGCATCTGTCATTTCCTGACTTGTTCATTTTAGCCATTCTGACTGGTGTGAGGTGATATCTCATTGTGGTTTTGATTTGTATTTCCCTGATGCTGAGTGATATGGAGCACTTTTTCATGTGTCTGTTGGCCATCTGGATGTCTTCTTTGCAGAAATGTCTGTTCATGTCCTCTGCCCATTTCTTGATTGGATTATTTGTTCTTTGGGTGTTGAGTTTGCTAAGTTCTTTATAGATTTTGGACACTAGCCCTTTATCTGATATGTCATTTGCAAATATCTTCTCCCATTCTGTCAGTTGTCTTTTGGTTTTGTTAACTGTTTCCTTTGCTGTGCAAAAGCTTTTGATCTTGATAAAATCCCAATAGTTCATTTTTGCCCTTGCTTCCCTTGCCTTTGGCGATATTCCTAGGAAGATGTTGCTGCGGCTGAGGTCGAAGAGGTTGCTGCCTGTGTTCTCCTCAAGAATTTTGATGGATTCCTTTCTCACATTGAGGTCCTTCATCCATTTTGAGTCTATTTTCATGTGTGGTGTAAGGAAATGATCCAATTTCATTTTTCTGCATGTGGCTGTCCAATTTTCCCAACGCCATTTATTGAAGAGGCTGTCTTTTTTCCATTGGACATTCTTTCCTGCTTTGTCGAAGATTAGTTGACCATAGAGTTGAGGGTCTATTTCTGGGCTCTCTATTCTGTTCCATTGATCTATGTGTCTGTTTATGTACCAGTACCATGCTGTCTTGATGATGACAGCTTTGTAATAGAGCTTGAAGTCCGGAATTGTGATGCCACCAACTTTGGCTTTATTTTTCAATATTCCTTTGGCTATTCGAGATCTTTTCTGGTTCCATATAAATTTTAGGATTATTTGTTCCATTTCTTTGAAAAAAATGGGTGGTACTTTGATAGGAATTGCATTAAATGTGTAGACTGCTTTAGGTAGCATAGACATTTTCACAATATTTATTCTTCCAATCCAAGAGCATGGAACATTTTTCCATTTCTTTGTGTCTTCCTCAATTTCTTTCGTGAGTACTTTATAGTTTTCTGTGTATAGATTCTTAGTCTCTTTGGTTAGGTTTATTCCTAGGTATCTTATAGTTTTGGGTGCAATTGTAAATGGGATTGACTCCTTAATTTCTCTTTCTTCTGTCTTGTTGTTGGTCTGGAGAAATGCAACTGATTTCTGTGCATTGATTTTATATCCTGACACTTTACTGAATTCCTGTACAAGTTCTAGCAGTTTTGGAGTGGAGTCTTTTGGGTTTTCCACATATAGTATCATATCATCTGCAAAGAGTGATAGTTTGACTTCTTCTTTGCCGATTTGGATGCCTTTAATTTCCTTTTGTTGTCTGATTGCTGAGGCTAGGACTTCTAGTACTATGTTGAATAGCAGTGGTGATAACGGACATCCCTGCCGTGTTCCCGACCTTAGCGGAAAAGCTTTCAGTTTTTCTCCATTGAGAATGATATTTGCGGTGGGTTTTTCATAGATGGCTTTGATAATATTGAGGTATGTGCCCTCTATCCCTACACTTTGAAGAGTTTTGATCAGGAAGGGATGCTGTACTTTGTCAAATGCTTTTTCAGCATCTATGGAGAGTATCATATGGTTCTTGTTCTTTCTTTTATTAATGTGTTGTATCACATTGATTGATTTGCAGATGTTGAACCAACCTTGCAGCCCTGGAATAAATCCCCCTTGGTCGTGGTGAATAATCCTTTTAATGTACTGTTGAATCCTATTGGCTAGTATTTTGGCGAGAATTTTTGCATCTGTGTTCATCAAGGATATTGGTCTGTAGTTCTCTTTTTTGATGGGATCCTTGTCTGGTTTTGGGATCAAGGTGATGCTGGCCTCATAAAATGAGTTTGGAAGTTTTCCTTCCATTTCTATTTTTTGGAACAGTTTCAGGAGAATAGGAATTAGTTCTTCTTTAAATGTTTGGTAGAATTCCCCCGGGAAGCCATCTGTCCCTGGGCTTTTGTTTGTTTGGAGATTTTGGATGACTGTTTCAATCTCCTTACTGGTTATGGGTCTGTTCAGGCTTTCTATTTCTTCCTGGTTCAGTTGTGGTAGTTTATATGTCTCTAGGAATGCATCCATTTCTTCCAGATTGTCAAATTTGTTCACGTAGAGTTGCTCATAGTATGTTCTTATAATTGTCTGTATTTCTTTGGTGTTAGTTGTGATCTCTCCTCTTTCATTCATGATTTTATTTATTTGGGTCCTTTCTCTTTTCTTTTTGATAAGTCTGGCCAGGGGTTTATCGATCTTATTAATTCTTTCAGTGAACCAGCTCCTAGTTTCGTTGATTTGTTCTGTTGTTTTTTTGGTTTCTATTTCATTGATTTCTGCTCTGATCTTTATGATTTCTCTTCTCCTGCTGGGTTTAGGCTTTCTTTCTTGTTCTTTCTCCAGCTCTTTTAGGTGTAGGGTTAGGTTGTGTACTGAGACCTTTCTTGTTTCTTGAGAAAGGCTTGTACCGCTATATATTTTCCTCTCAGGACTGCCTTTGTTGTGTCCCACAGATTTTGAACCGTTGTGTTTTCATTATCATTTGTTTCCATGAATTTTTTCAATTCTTCTTTAATTTCCTGGTTGACCCATTCATTCTTTAGAAGGATGCTGTTTAGCCTCCATGTATTTGGGTTCTTTCCAAATTTCCTCTTGTGATTGAGTTCTAGCTTCAGAGCATTGTGGTCTGAAAATATGCAGGGAATGATTCCAATCTTTTGATAACGGTTGAGACCTGATTTAGGACCAAGAATGTGATCTATTCTGGAGAATGTTCCATGTGCACTAGAGAAGAATGTGTATTCTGTTGCTTTGGGATGAAATGTTCTGAATATATCTGTGATGTCCATCTGGTCCAGTGTGTCATTTAAGGCCTTTATTTCCTTGTTGATCTTTTGCTTGGATGATCTGTCCATTTCAGTGAGGGGAGTGTTAAAGTCCCCTACTATTATTGTATTATTGTCGATGTGTTTCTTTGATTTTGTTATTAATTGGTTTATATAGTTGGCTGCTCCCACGTTAGGGGCATAGATATTTAAAATTGTTAGATCTTCTTGTTGGACAGTTCCTTTGAGTATGATATAGTGTCCTTCCTCATCTCTTATTATAGTCTTTGGCTTAAAATCTAATTGATCTGTTATAAGGATTGCCACTCCTGCTTTCTTCTGATGTCCATTAGCATGGTAAATTCTTTTCCACCCCCTCACTTTAAATCTGGAGGTGTCTTCGGGTTTAAGATGAGTTTCTTATAGGCAACATATAGATGGATTTTGTTTTTTTATCCATTCTGATACCCTGTGTCTTTTGATTGGGGCATTTAGCCCATTAACATTCAGGGTAACTATTGAGAGATATGAATTTAGTGCCATTGTATTGCCTGTAAGGTGACTGTTGTTGTATATTGTCTCTGTTTCTTTCTGATCTACTACTTTTAGGGTCTCTCTTTGCTTAGAGGACCCCTTTCAATATTTCCTGTAGAGCTGGTTTGGTGTTTGCAAATTCTTTCAGTTTTTGTTTGTCCTGGAAGCTTTTAATCTCTCCTTCTCTTTTTAATGATAGTCTAGCTGGATATAGTATTCTTGGCTGCATGTTTTTCTCATTTAGTACTCTGAATATATTATGCCAGCTCTTTCTGGCCTGCCAGGTCTCTGTGGATAAGTCTGCTGCCAATCTAATATTTTTACCATTGTACGTTACAGACTTCTTTTCCCGGGGCTGCTTTCAGGATCTTCTCTTTGTCACTAAGACTTGTAAATTTTACTATTAGGTGACGGGGTGTGGACCTATTCTTATTGATTTTGAGGGGGGTTCTCTGAACCTCCTGGATTTTGATGCTTGTTCCCTTTGCCATATTGGGGAAATTCTCTCCAATAATTCTCTCCAATATACCTTCTGCTCCCCTCTCTGTTTCCTCTTCTTCTGGAATCCCAATTATTCTAATGTTGTTTCGTCTTATGGTGTCACTTATCTCTCGAATTCTCCCCTCGTGGTCCAGTAGCTGTTTGTCCCTCTTTTGCTCAGCTTCTTTATTCTCTGTCATTTGGTCTTCTATATCACTAATTCTTTCTTCTGCCTCATTTATCCTAGCAGTGAGAGCCTCCATTTTTGATTGCACCTCATTAATAGCTGTTTTGATTTCAACTTGGTTAGATTTTAGTTCTTTTATTTCTCCAGAAAGGGCTTTTATATCTCCCGAGAGGGTTTCTCTAATATCTTCCATGCCTTTTTCGAGCCCAGCTAGAACCTTGAAAATCGTCATTCTGAACTCTAGATCTGACATATTACCAATGTCTGTATTGATTAGGTCCCTAGCCTTTGGTACTGCCTCTTGTTCTTTTTTTTGTGGTGAATTTTTCTGCCTTGTCATTTTGTCCAGAGAAGAGTATATGAAGGAGCCAGTAAAATACTAAAAGGGTGGCAACAACCCCAGGAAAATATGCTTTAGCCAAATCAGAAGAGATCCCAAATCGTGAGGGGGGAGAAAGGGCATAAAAAGAGGTTCAGAAAGAAAAAAAAAAAAAGAAAAAAGAAACAATTAAAACAGAAAACCAATAAAGAAAAAATATAAAAAGGAAATATATATATATAT
>NW_019154116.1:20041189-20081682 GCF_002288905.1 Enhydra lutris kenyoni | reverse complement strand
TTAGATAAACTAGTTAAAAAAGAAAAAGGTAAAAGTTAAAAAAAATTAGCAGAAGAAGAAAAAAAATTGAAAAAGAAAAAAAATTAAAAATTAAATTAACTGCAAGGCTAAAGAATCATGGGGAGAAAGCCATGAGTTCCGTGCTTTGCTTTCTCCTCCTCTGGAATTCCGCTGCTCTCCTTGGTATTGAAACTGCACTCCTTGGTAGGTGAACTTGGTCCTGGCTGGGTTTCTTGTTGATCTTCTCGGGGAGGGGCCTGTTGTAGTGATTCTCAAGTGTCTTTGCCCCAGGCGGAGTTGCACCACCCTTACCAGGGGCCGGGTTGAGTAATCCGCTCAGGTTTGCTTTCGGGAGCTTTTGTTCCCTGAGCGCTTTCCGTAGAGTTCCGGAGGGCGGGAATGAAGATGGCGGCCTCCCGGTCTCCAGCCCAGAGGAGCCGAGAGCCCGGGGCCCCACTCCTCAGTGCGCCCTCAGAGAACAGCGCCCAGTTACTCCCGTCACCCTGGCCTCCGGCCGCGCTCCGAGCTGACCGAGCCTGCGACCGGTTCAAGGTAACCCGAGCTTAGAGCTCACCCCTCGGCTCTGTCTCTGTAGCCGGCTTCCCCGTTCTAATACCTGTAAGCTCTGCAACACTCAGACGCCCCCGATCCTTCTATGACCCTGTGGGACCTGAGGCCACGCTGACCCTGCGTGGGCTTCACCCCGGTTAAGCCTCTGGAGCGATGTCCCTCAGCGGAACAGACTTTTAAAAGTCCCGATTTTGGGTCACCTGGGTGGCTCAGTGGGTTAAGCCGCTGCCTTCGGCTCAGGTCATGATCCCAGGTCCTGGGTTCAAGCCCCGCATCGGGCTTTCTGCTCAGCAGGGAGCCTGCTTCCTCCTCTCTCTCTGCCTGCCTCTCTGCCTGCTTGTGATTTCTCTCTGTCAAATAAATAAATAAAATCTTTAAAAAAAAATAAAATAAAATAAAAATAAAAGTCCCGATTTTGTGCTCCGTTGCTCTGCCGCTTGCCGGGAGCTGGCCCCTCCCCCCGCGGTCTATCTTCCCATCGCTTTGGATTCACTTCTCCGCCAGTGCTGCCTTTCAGAAAGTGGTTGATTTTCTGTTTCTAGAGTTGCTGTTCTTCTCTTTGATCTTCCGTTGGATCTGTAGGTGTCTGCAATCTTTAGATAAGCTATCTAGCTGATCTCCCGCTACCTGAAGTAGTCTTAGCCTGCTACTCCTCCACCATCTTGACTCCTCCCCTGTAGTACTATTTTTTACTTCACAAATATTTTTCGTTAATGTAACATCTGTATGAACTCATGCTATTTCATGCATCAAAAGTAATTAATTTTCAGATAATAATCTTAATTTTCCACATAATTTTGGATGGATTGATACAATGAATATCCTCAAATACAGATTTCTTTTTAGTTTATAACATCATAAATGCTAGTTTTCAACCTCTTGCTATTTACAGAACAGCTAGTTTTCAACCTCTTGCTATTTATTATAGCCCACATGTTGAACACATACAAATGAAATAAAGCTTATTCATTCTTGATGACATTATTATAAAAAGTGGACAGAAACTATAAATAAATGTACACATATGTAGCAAACAGACATTAACTAAGTGACAGACAGGGGACAGTTCATAAAAGGTCAGTAAAAAGATAAATTATGAGTTTGTTCCAATATTCTTTCTCTCAATTATGCATTCAGTAATAGTTTAACTCACATCATATTGAAGGCACATTTGATGATAGGAAAATAGAGATGGCAGAATTTGCTCCTTAGAGATATAAGATGTAGTAAGGAAAATAATAAAGTTGGTGAACATAAATATAATATTTCTATAAAATCCCAAAATATATATATTAAATCAAATGTTTTAATAAAATTCAAGATGCAAGAAAATTTGTTGTATGTGTGATCAGGACAAACTGATCGGAGGCATTGCCATGTGAATTGATTATTGAATGATACATAGAATTTGAGCATGTAAGATTAGGATAAAGAGCATTTCAAATAATGGTATAAATGTTTCTTGCGCATTAAGAAATATAATATGAATAGAAAATGCTTGAAAAGTAGTGTGTCAGGAAAACTCAAAGAGACATCTATCTGGTTTAGGTAGGTAGTGATCTCAGGTTTTCAGCTACCAATGACTGAGAAAAAATAGCTGAGAGGAATCTCTCTTAAGCAGTTTAGACTTTCAGTTACCTAAGGCAGGAGGGAGGACAGGGATGTCTAAAGAAATTCCTTTGAAACATTCTGGATACTCACAGTGTGATGAAAATGCAAAATCTAGGGCTGGTTGTAGGAGGTAATACATTTCCCAAGGCTCAGAAAACTGGTGGGGAAAGAGAACTCCCTTGTGTCCCTAAAATATATCAGTGAATGGCTAAGAACTTCCTAGTGTAATATTATTACACGCGAATATTCTTAGTACAAATAAATAACTTGGATCTTCCATCTCTACTTTTCTCCCTCCCTTTCTCTTTAAGTCCCTTCCCTCCTGAAATGATTCAATTCTTAAGCCTGATAGGTATGATTAAGTCTGCTGTAGAAAAAGTTCACAGCAACCTGGATCTAGGTGTTTGATGCCCGAGGTTGATTAGAAGAATGCCCACACATAAGTGATTGCCTGGAATAAGATCTAGAAGTTCAAGCGAAGTGGGGAAGGCAGCTCATTGAGGTAAATCAGAAACTGACTTAAGAGAAAAGACTTCATTGTAAGAATCTGTAAGATATTTTGGACTGGGGAACTCTGTTGCCCAGTGAAGACCAAGACAATACATTGCATAAGCCCTAAATATCAAACTTAAGAGGGTCAAGTAGATTTTCTTTCCTTAAAACAAGGCATAGCCTGATCTACCATCCTTGTTTTGTTGATGCAAAAATCATTAGCAATTCCATGGATCCCATCATGACTAGCCAACAAACATCCAAGAAGAATGCATTGTTCATCTCTAGTTGTGCCCATGACTTGAGACTGATTTATATTCCATCTAAGAAAGAGTGTCATTAATAACTTCTTTCAGAGTGGGGTGCCTCTGTGTCTCAGTTGGTTAAGTGTCTGACTTGATCTTAGCTCAGATCTTGATCTCAGGGTTGTAAATTCAAGCTCCACATTGGGCTCCACACTGGGCATGGAGCCTACTTAAATATATAAATAAATAAATAAAATAACTTCTTTCAGAGTTAGTGACAAGTGTCTTAAAATTCTTGTACCATTGGAAACACTTGTGACTATTTTTGTAAACAGTGAGTCAATAATTAACCTGTAGATTGGGTGCCTAAATAATCAGCAGTTACTCTCGTTTTGGAGCTCACATCTGAGTCAGAATTTCCAGCCTGGGTGATTTACAGAAAATGAGTAGAAACGTGATTTTAAGTAAACAGATGAAAAACAAAAAGAGGAATTAGACAGAAATCTTGGTCTTGTGGCGTTGGTAGAAGCTATCCACTATCCAAGGTCATCAGCTTGTTCCCAAGGTCTTGGGTCAGTTATCCACTGACTATTAGCTTTTAGAGGATCCTGAGAATCTTCAATCTGAGGTCAGCTATTGCATTAGCCTTCCTATTATCTGTAATTCTGAATTGCTTCATTAATTGTAAATACAGACCCAAGGATTGACTTCTGGAGGCTCATTGTTCCCTGTAAATGAAAACTGATAAAGTCTCTTCCAATGAGATTCCATTAGTTTTCTCTTTGAAAAAAATCTCTTTGAGTAAACAAAATCTCATTGAGGATTGTGATTAGTCTGCTTAAGACGATGTAGGAAGATAGCCTGTTGATGACGTGGTGAGATGGTATATAAATCAGCTGTAATTTTTTGTCATGTCAGTATGCAGCAGGACAGACTCAAGCAGTAGAGGTGAAATCTCTAAACACACAAGCCTCCCAGTTATGGTTCATAGGTTCATAGGAGGATATGTGATGTGTCCCAAAGAAAGTAGATTGTATGACCACAGGGCTATATTTGGGTTCCCAGATAAGAAGGTCTCTTATTAAGGACTTAGTTAATTAGTAAAAAATTAACACAATTGCAATAAAAATCTGCACCTGATTTTTATCTGAAATAGCCAGTTAAACTTAGAAATCATCTCCATTGTCATTTTGTGAGGGTCTCTGATAAGTTTGGATAGTATGTAGTTTGTCAGGAGAGATTAGCTTTTCCTCCTTAGTTAGGTAATTCCCTAAAAAATAAACTGTTTAAGCAAAATTATAATTTATCTCTTTAACTTTGTCCCATAGCTCAGAGCAAGTAAATGGGTTTCTATTTTAACAGACTGCCTTGTTTTTGAACAAAGTAAAAGATCATCTGCATATTTTATCAGAACTCAACCAAAAGGGTAATTTAAATATTTTAAATATTGATTGAGGATCTTTGAAAAATAGGACAGGGCTTCAGTGAACCCCTGGATCATGATTGCCCAGGTATATTCCTATCCTCCTCAGGTTAAATATTTTATTTATTTATTTATGTATTTTTATTTATTTATTTAAGAGAGAGAGACACAGAGATAGTGAGCGAGAGCACAAGCAGAGAGGAGATGGAGAAGTGGGCTCCCTGCTGAGCAGAAAGCCTGATATAACATGGATTCTGGTTGGATCCCAGGTTCCAGGATCATGACATGAGCCAAAGGCAGATGTTTAACTGACTGAGCCACTCAGCCAACTGACTGGCACCCCTGTCCTCAGGTTAAAGCAAAAGGCATTGACTATCCTAGTTTGTTTGTTTTTTTGTTTGTTTGAGAGAGAGAGAGAGAACACCTTTGACCAGGGGTGGGAGGGGCAGAAGGAGAGGGAGAGAGATAATCTTCAGTAGGCTTCATGCCCAGCCCAGAGCCCAATGCAGGGCTCCATTTCATGACAAAGAGATCATGACCTGAGCCAAAATCAAGAGTTGGTCACTTAACTGACTGAGCCACCCAGACACCCCTGATTATCCTAGTTTAGAGTTGCACTGAATAGAAACAGATAAAACATCTAGTACTAGTGAGGCCCCAGGAAGAATTGATGATAGGATGGATTTGAATTAGGTTCTACTAGGAAGTAATGGATAAGGATTTTGTTCATAGCCTAGAGAACTTGAACAAGTAGTTTGTCTTTGTCCATTTGATTTCTTTACTGGTAGGATGGGAGGGGTCTACAAAGCTTGTACAGGATGTTAAAAGGCCTTCAGACATAAAGCCTTCAACTCTAGGTTTACATTCTTCCTTTGTATCTGGCCTTAAGGGATTTTGAGGAATTCTGTGACATAGCTTGGTAGGATCTATCTGAACTTTAATAGATTCTGTTCCAATTATTTTTTCCTATGTCACTGGGATTTTTCACCCATAGAGTGTCAGGTATGGTGTCAAATCTTTATCTGGAGTTTCATCAAATATAATGGAGAAGGCTAAAGTCTACACAGAGTAGACATAACTTGATCATGGATAGAAGTGTCCTTTGGAAACTTGAAAAATTGTTTCTCTTGATGTACACTTAACACCATGATTCCATTTACAAAGGCTTTTCCTATTAAATTTGCAGGGATGGAATCACAGAACAGGAAGAAATTTTTCTCAGTTAATGACCCAAGGGTTATAGTTAATGTCTTGGAGGTAGGGAAAACTTGTGGGTTATTTGAAATAACTTACTGCCTCTGTTGTATGTATACTCTTGGGAAAAAAGTTGATTAAAAGTGACAGGTTTTAATGTAGAAGAAGTAGTGCTCATATCCCCTAGGAAATAATGACATTGACTTTCTGTGTTTAGTTAATTCGCCTTGACTGTTTAAGGATAGAGTACAGTATTAGATGCTTTTCCTTTCTTGGAGAATTTCATTGATCTGAATTGAAGGCTTTTCCTGTATCTTGGTTTTCTTTTTGTAAGATGGGACTGATTTTTTTTCCAGTATCCCTTACAGTACCTACAAGTTGGCCACCTAATTGTTTGATCCTCAGAGCCCTAAGGCCACTTTGGATCCTGTCTTTTTTGTTGTTCTTCTAAAGTCTTTTCAAAATGTTCTGCCAGATATTGTATTTCAGGTAATGAGACTGTTTCTTTATTGAGGTCTGTTTTCAATTTTTGCTCTTAAGGCCTTTAAAGGATTGGGTGAAAATGCTGAGAACGTGTCAAATACAGAGAAGCTAGGGGTGCCTGGCTGCCTCATTCAGTTAAGCATCTGCCTTCAGCTTAGGTCATGATCCCAGGATCCTAGGATGGAGCCGCCCATCAGGGTCCTTGCTCTGTGGGGAGCCTGCTTCTCCCTCTCCCTTTGGCCACTTCCTCTGCTTGTGTTCTCTTTCTCTCTGTCAAATAAAGAAAGAAATTCTTAAAAAAAAAAAAAAAAGACATAGAAGCTAGCTTGAATGTATCCTCACTGGCAGCCAAATCTGGGACAATATGAACGGCAAATAACTAATGCTATTTACCAATCATAATCTACTGAATACATTAGAATCCATGAACTCAAAGATATAAATAAATTAATGAATGGAGTGAAAGTTTGATATTTACATTGGGGAGAAGTCTCACAAACACCTCCCAATCAAGTAAGAAAAGTGCACATCACCCAATATGGGACATTTTTAAATGTACTACCTGATAGAACACAATGAAAATGTATCATCACTTCTGCTGAATTTGATCATAAGAACATCAAATGAATCCAAATTGAAGGACAATCTATGAAATATCTGTCCATTAATCCCCCCCAAATGTGAAGGTCCTTCACTTTCTTTCACTATACACAAAAATAAATTTGAAATGGATGAAACACCTAGCTGTGAGACAGGAAACCATCAAAATCCTAAAGGAGAACACAGGCAGCAACCTCTTTGACCTCAGCTGCAGCTACTTCTTACCAGATACGTCTTTGGAGGCAAAGGAAATAAAAACAAAAATGAACTAATGGGACTTCATTAAAATAAAAAGCTTCTGCAGAGCAAAGGAAACAATCAACAAAACTAAAAGGTAGACTATGGGATGAGAGAAGATGTTTGCAAATGACATATCTGATAAAGGGTTACTTTCCAAAATCTATAAATAATTTATCAAACTCAACACCCAAAAAACAAGTAATCCAGTTAAGAAATGAACAAAAGACATGAATAGACACTTTTCAAAGAGGACAGCCAGATGGCTAACAGACACATCAATCATGGGCAGGGAAATATAAATCAAAACAACAATGAGATACCACCTCACACCTGTCAGAATGGCTAAAATTAACAATACAAGAAACAACAGGTGTTGAACAGGATGAGGAGAAAGGAGAAACTTCATGTGCTGTTGGTAGGAATGCAAACTGGTGCAGCCACTCTGGAGAACAGTATGGAGGTTCCTCAAAAAGTTAAAAATAGCATTACTTTATGATCCAGCAATTGCACTACTAGGCATTTACATAAAGGATAGAAAAATACAGATTTGGAGGGGTACATGTACCCCAATGTTTATAGCAATATTATCAACAATAGCTAAACCATGGAGAGAGCCCAAATGCCCATTGACCCGTTGACTGATGAATGGACAAAAAAGAAGTGAATATATATATATATATATATATATATATATATATATTCCATTATATTCCATTCCAGTAATATTCTATATATATATAAAAGAATAAAATCTTAACGTTTGCAATGATGTGGCTAGAGCTAGAGTGTGTAATGCTAAGTGAAATAAGTCAGTCAAAGAAAGACAAATACCATATGATCTCACTCATATGTGAAACTTAAGAAAGAAAACAGAAGAACATGTGGAAGAGGAGGAAAGAGGGAGAAAGGGAAACAAACCATATGAGACTATTACTGATAGAGAACAAACTGAGGGTTGATGGAAGGAGGTGGGTGGGATGGGCTAGATGGGTGATGGATATAAAGAAGGGTACTTGTGATAAGCACTGGGTGTGTATGTAAGTGATGAATCACTGAATTCTACTCCTGAAACCAATATTGCACTGTATGTTAATGAACTAAAATTTAAATAATTTTTTTTTAAATGCCAGTGTCCTGAAGATCAAAGAAATGTTGAGGAATTATTCCAGATAAAGACTAAAACAAACAGGCAAAGTAACATG
This sequence comes from Enhydra lutris kenyoni, assembly GCF_002288905.1. Taxonomy (NCBI): domain Eukaryota; kingdom Metazoa; phylum Chordata; class Mammalia; order Carnivora; family Mustelidae; genus Enhydra; species Enhydra lutris. The sequence goes on along the minus strand of NW_019154116.1, from coordinate 20,073,622 downwards.
TGATGTTACAAGTAACATTCTGAATAGGATCTTTTTGTAATTGTAATTAGTAGAGCTTGAATATATTCTGAAAATTAAGTGGTAAAAATGTAAAAATTTTAATTTCCTGATTTTGATATTTGTGTTGTGGTTCTACTGGAGAATATATTTGCTATAAACACTGTACACTCAAGTACCGGTAGTTTGAGCATATTTCAAAATTAAAATAAAATGAAATTCTAACCATGAGAAACAAGAGAAATTGAGGGATATCCTACAAAACAGCAGGCCTCTCCAGTACACAAACATCAGTGTCCTTAAGGACATGCCAATCAAATAAAATACATGTTCCTGAATTGGTGGGGGGGGGAAGAAAAGGGAAAGGTTGTTGCTATAAAGGAGAGTACTGCAAAAATGAGCATAATTGCAATATGGATAATTTTAAGCAATATTATATTTTCTGAATTTTATTGTTGCTCTCTAGATACTTAACAGAATATCCTTATTATTATAAGAAATGCATGCAGAAGAATTTAAGAAGATGGGGGTGCTTGGTGCCTCAGTTGTTTAAGCTTCTGACTCCTGATTTCAGTTCAGGTCCTGATCTCACAGTCATGAGATCAAGCCCCACCTAGGGTTTCCTGCTCAGCAGGGAGGCTGCTCCTCTCCTTCTTCTTCTCCTTCTTCCCCTCCCTCCTCATGCTTGCACCTTCTCACTCTCTCTGTTTCTCTCAAATCAATCAATCAATCAATCTTTAAACATAAAAAAATGAAAAAAGAATTTAAGAAGATGGTGCATGGTCCTGATCTTACTTGACAATTTTTCAGAAAAAAAATTAATAAAGTAAATAAGCACAGTATAGGTAAAATAAAAGAAGAATAGGCAAACATAAGTAAAGGAATTACAAAAGCTTTTTGAAATATTTTTGCAAATTTTATGAAGGTCTGATGTTCTTCAAATTAAAAATATAATTAAAAAATAAGAAGTCACTAGAAAATAGAAATGGAATGCAATTTCCTACTCACAACGACAAACTAAGGAACAAATTTAATAATAATTCTCAGGGCCCATATGAAGATAGCTAAAAAAACTCTAGTAGGAGATATAATAGTCTGAGAAATGTAGAGAAAGTGTTAAACTACAGTAGTAATCACCAAAAAATATGAAGATAGAAATGAGATTGCCTTTTGTCCACCAATTTGGAAACTAAATCACAAAATATTCATAAGTAGTTTGAGTGTATGGAGAAGTGGGCTCTTTTATGCTACTTAAGGGATTTTTTAAATTGGTTTAACCATTCTTTCGAGTAATACCATAACAAGATTAAATGCACAGTTTAGAATTCTTCAGGCTTTTCAAACCCTTTGAAGTGGTATAAAGCTGCCTGTTTTCTGTTATATCCATCCTCCAGTCTTTCCCCTACTTTACTCAGGGAGGTTGAACCAGAGAGAAACATGGATAGGGGATTACAGGCAGACAAAGAAAGCAGCAAAGGTGTTTCTACCCTTAAATCTGACTGAAAATCTCTGTGGCTGCAAATCCCCATTGTGCTGTTGACCTGTGATTCCAGCCACGCTCTATTCTTGGATGGCAGTAACACTCTTCCTCTTTTGTCCTTTAAACCCAAGTGGGGATGAGAGCTTCAAGACCTTGCTATTTCCTGAGTTGCTTCACTGTACTATTTGCCTTTCAAAACACGTTATTCAAAGTAGACTTGTAATTGGTTTCTCATTTTGCATGTTCTCTATTAAACTACACAGCATGAGTTTTGGTCACTGATGGGACCTTGATGGATATAACTATGAATCTTACCTGTAGGACTATATCCTAAAGACGTAGTACACTAAGCATCTGAGTTCAATATTGCTCACAGTTCTTTGAAATAGTAAAATATATGGAGCATTTAACTATACAAAAGTAGTTGATTGGTAAATATATAGCTCATTCATATTAGGCAACATGTGGTAGATACCTAAAATTCTGTTTCATAGTTCTTGTATTTTGGAAAGTTGTTTAGTTCATGAAGTTTAGTGAAAAAAACTTGCTTGATCCAAATTTTATAATATCTTGAAATGAGGAACTAGAATAAACTTTTTATCATTTTTTTCTAGTTTCTGGGATAACAGGTTATTATGATTTTTTTTAATTTTTCATGTTTTTTCAAAGAATATATTAATTTTATGTCATAAGCTCTTATTTGAAGGAAAAGCTTCAAGGTGATGCTGATGAGAACATGAAGGAATTTAGCATTCCTCTGCAGATGGCTGCCTTTGCATTCCCTTAAGAAGCTGAATAATATTCATTAAAGTGGAATCAACATTGAAGATATGTCAACATCAAATATGTTTTTCATTTTTGATACATGAAATTGATTACCTTCTGTCTTTATTATTCATGGATTCTGTGTTTATAAATGTGCCTGCTCACTAAAATATATTTAGAATCCTCAAACCAATAATCATGGCGCTTTCTCCATCATTTGTGAACATGCACAGACAAGTGAAAAATTTTGAGTCACCTGAAATACGTGATCCTGCTGAAGTCAAACAAGATGAGGTTCTGCCCTCTTGAATCAGTTCTCATAGTAAATGCGTCCCTTCTGTAGTTTATTTAGTGCCACAACTTTTTTTTTCCTTTTTGTACTTTTTTTTTTAAAGGTAATTTCAATGTTTGAGATTTCCCCCAAGCATACTGCTAGAGTGCTATCTGGTGTTCCTATGTACAAGGTTGTGATGTTCCTTACAAAGAAAATATGCATTTTAGGAAAGATTCATTTAGCCATGAGTTACGGTGTTGTTGGCCATGAGTTCAGTCAGCAATGAGTCCATGATATATATTATTAAATAAGGTGTCTTGAAACAGAAACACACATAAAATAAGATTATGTATTAATTTGTTGATGAAAATATTGTGACTGGAGGTTTATAGGAACCAAACCTTGTATTCCCCTAAGAGCAATGGTCCAGTATTCACTAATTCAGTAATTGCAGGTAATTTATAGAACATAATTTACTACAAATACAATTAACTACTTTGTAGCTAGTTTCTTAAATAGTTTCTATATAACTTCTAAATAGTTTTATAGCTCACCCACAACTCTTTTAACAAAATGTTAGTTTTTTTCTGATAATATTTTTGAAATATATTTTTTGAATCCCTAATATTTTATGATGGCTCCTTAGTAGGCACCTTTATGTGGAACAGGGGAGAGACATCATAGCAGTCTCGTCTCTGCATCCTCTATCCCAATCTGTCAGAACTTCATCTGTAACACATGTTGAAGTTCACCCAACATTTTATTTTTACAGTTTCTGCTGATAAAATAGAGAAGAAAAAGACAAACACAGGTCTAAATTTTATAGTCAATAACGATGACAATAATGATAATTCTCAAGTTATTAATATTATTATTGTTATTATTTTAACCATGGAAAACTTAAAAGTGAAGGATTGTGTAAGTCTAACAATAAAGTCCCAGATGCTAAGTAATTATAACCACATTTAGAAAAGGCAAGCCTTTTACTGAATTGGATTTTTTAAGTAAATTGGCTAATTTCTTCAGAATTAACATATATTAATTCAATATTTTAAGGAAATAATTAGGTCTTGATCTAGAATACTGGCAGTGGTAATGAAGAGAAAAATGATTATAATAATTTGCATCCAGAAAGGAGGTGCCTGGCAACTTTTGGATAAGAGAGGGGTTCCCAACATGAAGGATATATAAAGGTCACTCAGAGATGGCCTCAATTGATGTAGCAGTGGGACACGCATGGAAGTCAAATGGGGTAAAGTGGGCAGAGTTGGCCTTAAGAGATAGATAAAAGAGAAGAAACATACCTGATCTGGGGAAAAAGTATTTGTGTGTGTGTGTGTGTGTGTATGTGTGTGTGTGTGTGTGTTTAATCAATATGTGCAATTAGTTGTTCAAATATAAAAACACAGGGATGTATGTTCATGATGGAATTAGAAACAAGAATTGGAGGTGGAAAGGGAAGGTGATGATGAACATATTTTTGAGATTTCTATAGCTTAGAGATATTAATAATCTATGTTGAGCAATGTCAGTTGAGTTTTATAATTAGGATAAAAATTCTTTAGCAGAATAGGTCTTATTCTGAAAATGTAAAGGAAATGTGACTGATGATTAAGTGTCCACAAAGGTAGCCTATCATATTTGAGCTTTCCTTTAAGTGAGAAAAAGAAATGATCCAATCTCAATGTGCGGTGCCTTATGCCTGATTCCTGACATCTCTACTAAATGTTGAGACACATAACAGATTTCTCTCCTTTCAGTAAAAGAAAAAAAAAATTCTGATGGTACCATAAATAAAAGACAAATACTGGGAAAACCTTAATAGTAAGTCAAAATTTCATCCCCAAATAAATCTGTATTGGGAGTTCTTTGTTCTCTCTCTCACTATATGCCATAATTAGCAAGCTAATACCTAAGCAAAATGTATAACAAAAATCTTTAGTTTTATTGAACTTTGGTATGTGTGTATATATCAGATTAAACTCTAGTTGCAAGGTAATAGAAAAAAAATGATGTAGACTCTGACCTCAAAAATCTATGTCTAGTGGGAAGGAAGACAATAAACTAAATATTACAGTACAGTGTCAAAAACTATGGAAAAGTTTCATAGAGTATGTGGTAGGAAAGAGATGGCTTATCTGAACTGTCAAACATGAGAGATTTGGGGATAGTGAACAATTAATACCACACATATGAAAGCCATTTGTAATTTTGGAAATTAATTAAACTTTACACATGATTATTATGTGTCCTAGAACCCATATAATTAAAATTGTATGCATGCATATATAAAATTATTTTATATAGTTTTTTTTTAAAAGATTTTATTTATTTGACAGAGGGAGAGATCACAAGCAGACAGAGAGGCAGGCAGAGAGAGAGGGGGAAGCAGGCTCCTCACTGAGCAGAGAGCCTGATGTGGGGCTTGATCCCAGGACCCTGAGATCATGACCTGAGCCGAAGGCAAAGGCTTAACCCACTGAGCCACCCAGGCACCCCTATTATATATAGTTTTTATATGTAAAACTATGATATAGTTTTATAGTACATATAGGTTTTATATGTAAGTTGTTTATATTATACATGTATAAAAATTTAAGTATACACAGAAAAACATACATCTCACCCATTCACATGCTATAGTCCAAGCTTTGATCTGCAGCTCATTTTGGGGGGAAAAAAATTCAAGTTGCGGGGCACCTGGGTGGCTCAGTGGGTTAAGCCTCTGCCTTCAGCTCAGGTCATGATCTCAGGGTCCTGGGATCGAGCCCCACATCAGGATCTCTGCTCAGCAGGGAGCCTGCTTCCCCCTCTCTCTCTGCCTGCCTCTCTGCCTACTTGTGATCTCTCTCTCTGTCAAATAAATAAATGAAATCCTTTAAAAAAAAAAAAATTCAAGTTGCTTGACCAATGTGTTATAGCTGTTGCAAATTAACACTGACGTATCTTTCTCCAGGGGAAACAATCTTTCTCTAATGGAAAGCTGCATGAGCAGGCACATAATTCCCTGACTCCTAAAGAAAACAACCAGGAAGCACTTCCTGAGATGGAGAATATAATCATTAGATTAGACTTAAATACTAAGATTAGAAAAGATCCACAGGATAAGGCTGTTGAGTTAAATGTGGTATCATGATTGAGAATTCTAATTATTGGTCATATTCTTTATCTCATATTAAATTCTGCAAAGACCTGCCCATCATTCTGCTAGTGCATCCTGATAAAGAGACCTAGACTCCAAATTATTACTATAGTTATTCAAGGTTCTGTAACACAGTCATGTGAGAATTGCCACAAATAAAAACTCCCAGAATTCCTATGATAAAAAGGGAGATTTCCTGCTGAACTAATGTGGCTTTATGGAGGAACCAGTTTGAATTAAAATATATAAATTGATAGATGCCTAAAAGCAGTATTAAGGAGAAAACACAAGGGTGACTTGTATCTGATTTTGCCATTAAAAAAAAAAATCCTATTTTCTTGTGTTTGAATCAAATTTCCAAATTTATTATTTTCGGCTTTAGCAGCCACATAAATAAGCTAAAGAAACACTAGGAAATGAAGACTTGCTGATCTTTTGCCCTAAAATACCATCTTTGAGAAACTGCTTTCGAGAGACTTTGGCATTTCAAGTTAAGGTCTGACTTGGCAGTAGTGTTCTCTCTACATTGTTCCAGGAAAGTGTGGAGTTTAAGGAAATGGAATTTTTATACCCTTTTTATCCCTTGGCTACTGATGCACTGATATTTTGGCACTCCCAGTAAGATCACAGAGCTTTTCTGCAGTGCATTTTATTTTTAGAAAACTCCAGTAGTTTTATCTGCTTCTGTCATCTTCCACACAGGTGACAGACACACACACACACACAAAAGGAGAAAGTAGAGAAAATCCCTCTTTTTTTAGCTGTACTTTTAAGGAGTTACAGAATTTTCTTTTTTAAACTAAGCAAACTGAGGTGCAAAATTCTCTCCAAAGTTTCAGTAAGGCACATACTCTGAAAAGTTTATTACTGATATATTTAGAATGTATTGTTATAACTTTGCTATTTTATTTAAAGAATAATTCCTCAAAGGAACTTACTAGAAATAATAATAATTAATACTTAAAAATTTTAGCTCTTATAATCTTATTTGATCATTTTTAATTTCTGCTATCTCTAATTGATACAATTTTATGGATGTAGTGACTGAATTTTTTCATGGCAAAGGATATCAGTGAACTGTATGTGAGATTTAAATCCAACCCACTTTAATTTGAAAAGTTTTGTTAGCTCCCTCCACCAAAAAAAGACTAACATAACACAATAGAAATTTAAAAAATAAAATAGATGTTATTAGAATAAGGACTCTCTCAACAAAACTCCAAACTAGCTCTTGATTATACTTCAAAGCACCTTCAATTTCCCCAAAGGGAAAATGGAAAGGAAGGAGAGGGAAGATTTAGCAATTGAATAAGTGGGTGTGGGAACCCCCTTTCCCACAGCTTTCAGGATAACAAGGACTCTGATTCTAGATACATAGAAAATGCTCTAAGGCAATTTGTTAGATCAATAAAAAATGAATTAATGAATGTTTTGCACAAGGAGAATTTAAAAAGGACAGGACTACTCGGTCAAAACTGTGGGCTTGTACCTTTGAACAATAATCTCTTGAGTATCGAGGCAGCTCTCTCTTCAATGAAACAGTTGTCAGTCTCTAGCCAATAAATGCACTCCAAATGCAGCAACCCAATGTCTGACACAACTATGGTACTATTTATCAATTATTTACATATTTTAGTTTTTGAAAACTCCTAAAACAGAAAACAAATAAACCACAGGAGTTCTCTTAGCTTTCATGGAGTTTCTGTTAGCCTTTTACTTTTAGACAGAATTTCTCTTATAAAGTTAGCCAAGTTTAAAGTATTAAATGCATTTTACTAAAAGTGCATTTAAATATTACCCTGGGGCTCAGGAGATTTTGTTTGACAAATGAGATCAAAGTATCAAATTAAGCAAGTGTGCTGTATTTAACACCACTTTAAAAAATAATACACCTTGAAATCAATTTTGTTTTCCATGACATGGACCCCAGGAAGTTGGCCACAGAAAGTAGTGAAAACGCACATTTTTTTCATTGATCTAAGGTTTTATTATGAAAGAGACATCTTATGTGCAATGTTTCTCAGAGTGTACTTAATACCAGAATGACCCAACACGAAGCATTTTTTGTTTCAGACAGGATACTCTATTGAAAGAGGAATTTGATTTTAGATAATTAGGCATAAAAATGGTTTAAAAGAATATTGAGGAGTTCAAAATGCCTTTGAGATGACTGCTAGAATATGTTTAAGTATAAATATTTAGAAATGATACTCAGACCCACAGGCAAATCTGCTTGAAGAAGAAATCACTGTCACTGCCATGACTGTCGATGGCTCCTAATGAGCTCTGCTGCCAGGATTTCAACTTGCTTTGTGTTCTGTGGTACTACCAGTGTCCACACCACTGCTGGTCCCTGAGGAATCCATTGAGGCAATCATTTCTTTCTTCACAATCCACAAGCTGCTCCAGTCACTTGCTGACAAGGTTGATTCACATCGAGACACCGTCCTCAAAATGCTAATGTTTGAACTCAATCTTTACCTGGGTGCATCTGATGGGTGAAGCCTAGACCATGTGCCTGTGATTGGGATGAGAAAGAGGTAGTGGGAGAAGATTTGCGGGATCTGCTTTGAGAACAAAGAGTTAACATACTTAAATAATTTCCAAATTTGGGTATTCTAAATTTACTGTAAAAATAGAAACTAGAATTGAAATCCTGGCACATTTGCCACAAGCAATTAATTTTAGGGCTTTATTACAATTATAATACATACAAGTTTCATGTGTCAAGTCAACATAACTCTCTATAATAACTAGTCAAAACTACTGCTACTAACTTGTGTTTATATAATCCTTTGCGATTACATAATTTATGTTAACCAACTTCACATTTTATTTTTTCCACAATCCTGGGAGAGGGCTAAGCTCAGATCTCATTTCCTCCAGCACAACAATTCTCAAGATCTGAACCATGTGCACTTGGCTTTTGGGAGATCTTTAAGGAAAAACGTATTTCTACAATGATACTAAACTGTCATTTGCCTTTTTTACTGTGCTGATATTTAATCTCATGGTGTAAAAGTACAATAATGAGAAAAACTGTTGGTGTCTTTGCACAAATCCAGGGTAATGAAGACAAATTTATACTAACAGTCTTTCTATTATTTACTGCCACGGAATCAGAGGGAGAAAAAAAAAATTATCATTGTTGAAGCAGTAAAAAGTTGATTAATTTTGGGGCACTTGGGTGGCACAGTTGATTAAACACCTGACTCTTGGTTTTGGCTCAGGTCATGACACCAGGGTCACGTGACCAAACCCCACATGATTAGCACGAGATCTGCTTGAGATTTTCTTTCCCTCTCTTTCTGTCCCTCCCACCTGTGTCCTCTCTCTCTAAAATAAATACATAAATATTTTAAAAATGATTAATTTTATTAAGCAATGATTTTTGAGTGTATGTCTTTTTAATATTCTATATGATAAAATCAGAAGCTCTCATGAAGAACTTCTGCTGACTATTAAAGAGTGATGGTTGATAGTTGTGCTGAAGTCAGCCATGAGTGATTGAGTTGCAAGCTGAAGAGCTGATTTTTCCCCCTTTGGACAGTATTTTTATTTATTTGTTTATTTTTATTTTTTTTTAGATTTTATTCATTTGTCAGAGAGAGAGAGAGAGAGCACAAGCAGGGGGAATGGCAGGCAGAGGGAGAAGCAGGCTCCCCGCTGAGCAAGAAGTTGAATGCAGGACTTGATCCCAGGACTCTGGGATCATGAACTGAACTGAAAGCAGATGCTTAACCAGCTAAGTCACCCAGTGTCCCCAGTATTTTTATTTAAAATATTATTGTCATTCAGACTTCAGGATGTGGCAGACATTTTCTAGAAAAATGAGCAAAATGGCCATGCTACTTAAAGGGGAAAAAAAAAACAAAGTATTTGTTGCCAGTGATAAAATTTGAATTTTGTCAAAATCAAAATTTTGGAAAACATGTATTCATCACTGTAAGCTTGACAGACTCCCAGTACTTGGAGTCTGTTCTAAGAAGGTCAGTGATTATGTAAACGAACATTTTAATCTTTTTTTTTTTTTTTAAAGATGTTATTTATTTATTTGACAGAGAGAGATCACAAGTAGACGGAGAGGCAGGCAGAGAGAGAGAGGGAAGCAGGCTTCCTCCCGAGCAGAGAGCCCGATGTGGGACTCGATCCCAGGACCCCGAGATCACGACCTGAGCCGAAGGCAGCGGCTTAACCCACTGAGCCACCCAGGCGCCCCTAAACGAACATTTTAAAAACATTTTGTAATCAAATGTGCCAATGTTTAGAAGGCTTGCATAAATCAGTGAACTAATATTTTCCAATTGGCAAATGCGCAGCATTACAAAATCATATGCAATTAAAAGATCCATTCAAATGCAAGATAGACAGATGAATTTTAATCTACCAAAGGATGAAAAGTTTACTGATGACTTGTTTTCAGCTTACAATTGCAATTAACCTTTAGGAAACTACCTCCCGTGGAGTTTTGGTGTATTATCAAAGAAGAATATCTGCCATCACCTAGAGGTACTACTGGGGAATGCCTGTCATGAAAAATATCATGTTTCTAACTAAAAACAAGAATTCTACCAACCCCTACTTATTCCAGAAGATAGTTAGCTATAGAGAACTCTTCAGTCTGAAGACTGAACAACCTTTCCTTTTTTCAGATCTCTCTAAATTGCTCATTTACCCACGTGCAACCAACCAAGGACAGAAAAATGTAACTGAAGGCCGTGTAGGAAGTCTTCAATGCTTCTAGAAATCCCACTCTAATGGAACATTTTTCAGTCAGAGACTGTCTCAAGATTTCCTCCATTTCCTTCACAAAATTGTTTCTTCCTGCAAGCAACTCTGGACTCTGCTGAAAGGAACGTAGTCACAGATGGGTTCTTTTAAGGCTACAAGCTCATGAAGAAACAGCCTTCACTAATTTTGTCTCAACTTAGTTTTGTCTTTGACATTATTAAAATACCTCTCCCTTTTCCAACTACAGTTTTGTGTGAAGCTGAATTTCCTTCATATACTTCAACCAAAACAACATATTGTAACAGATTGAATGCAGAGGAATATATGAGAATCCAGCTAGCTATCCTTTAATAAACCAAATATGTTAAGAGATTTGCAAAAATGTGGGAAAATACTACTCCTCTTACCAACTGTGTTTGGTTTGGAAAATATATTTTTAGGAAGGTACATTATTTGGGTTAGCATGTAATGTGTTAATCTTGTTTTATTTTTTAATGAATAAATCAATATTTTCAATCTGTTTTAATTTCTCATATGGTAAATATTAAAAGGTATAGGTCATAAGACACATTTCTTTGGGGTCCTCAATTTTAAGAGTACATAAGTGTCCTGAAACAAAAATTTTTGAGAACTTCTCTCCTAGTCTTTTACTAAGGATTGTACTTCCTGTAAACATAGGCACTTGCTTTTAAAAAAGTAATTACAATAAAAATCATCAGCTAGTTCTTAAAATCTTTGACATTAGACTCTTGTCTCTGTCATAATTGTCAAATATGCTTTTTGAATGCCTAATGTTTACAGTGTGGTCAAATAAAAACAGAATAACTACTGTCAGAAAGTGAAACTGATGACATTTCAAATAGGCAAGAGTATAACTTCAATAAAAATAGTGTATTGCATTCATATAGGTTTTGTATGTATTTAAATTATGGTGGTAGTGATGATAATTTTAAAAAAATCCAAAGAGGAAAAGGATGAAAACAAAAAAATAGTGATTTATAAAAACAATGCAGTACCAGGCCTTTTCCCTCACATTTCCACAATTACTGAAAGTTTTATTCACATTTTGTTTTATTATACAGTTACAGCTGTATGCCATGGAAATGTATTTCTTATTTACTTCACAAGAGTACTTTTATAATGGAACAATTAACAACCCACAAATTGTTAATTCCTTGTTAGTATGAAACCATCTGGTGTCAAATTCTATACACCAGGGTGGGATTTGAAACAGACGTGCTCCCCACAACATGTTGTGTTAATCACCAGTGAAACCTGATGAAAATAATCTTCTGCTTTTAGAAATGCAGCCATTGTTTTAGCCAGGGTATTTTGTGGGGTGGGGTGGGGGGTATGGGGAGAGGGCGGGACATACATTGTATATTTCACTTGAACCTATGTTGGAATTTTATTAAGTTGTTTGTGTCAGGGACAATAATACCCATTTCAGAAGCTTTACAAGGTATAGTACACAAGATACTTCATGTTTATTCATAAACACATGCAAGCCATGGTCTTATTTGCAGAATCATGGTGTTTTACATAATGTTTCAGAGTATTTTTTACATTTAGAAAATACCTAAAATATATTAACTTACATGCCCAGTGTGACTATAAAGTAAAATAGTAGGAAGCATGAAAATACCAAAAATTTAACTGTTCATTATGTAAGCATATATAACAGAGATCATCTGAGTCTTTTTTTTTTTAAGATTTTATTTATTTATTTGGCAGACAGAGATCACAAGTAGGCAGAGAGGCAGGCAGAGAGGAGAGAGGAGGAAGCAGGCTCCCTGCTGAGCAGAAAGCCCGATGCGATGTGGGGCTCAATCCCAGGACCCTGGGATCATGACCTGAGCTGAAGGCAGAGGCTTTAATCCACTGAGCCACCCAGGCGCCCCAGATCATCTGAATCTTGATCAAGCTTTAGATATACTGCAAAGATGTAACATTCACATCATTTTGTCATTCCTCACATTTTATTTTCCTACCTAAATTTTTGTTCATTCTGGTTATCATGTTGACCCAATTGTGTATTCGTTAATGATTTCTGAATTTCACTTGTTCCAGATATTTCCACCTCTCCCTTTAGAAATAGTGAAATACTTGGATTTGGGGGAAGTTTTGACTATACGGAAGGTGCTTCTTTTTCTATTACTAGCAAAATTTGACAGGATTGCTTGAATTTCTGGAGAAGATGGTGGTTTTAAAAATAATTCTTAAAAATCCTCTTACCTGTAGCTCACTTAAAAACAACCAAAAATAAGGAAACCTTATTTAGAAGGAAACTCAAAACTTAAAAAAAAAAAAAAAACAACTTTTATTGTATTATAAACATTAAACAGCATCTGTTATTTGCAGTACAATATAAGAAAACTGAAGTAAAAAGGATTTTCTAATCAACCTATATTTTTTCTATTACAAATCAAGGTGCAGTGCTGTAGCATACAGACCAGAATTTGAAGTGCATGACTAAGGCTATCCTGTAGTTTGGAGAATGGGTTAGAGGCAGGGCCAAACTGCAGGAAGTGTGGGCAGGATACTTTACTATTATCAGTAATGAAAGAGACAGGAAAAAAAAAAATTAAAAAACACCATCTTGCCAAAATATACATTAAAAACTTGTCTCACATCTAGCTTCCTCTCTTCGAGGAATAAGGCCCGGAGATGAGCTATCTTTGCAGCTACGTAACAAATCTTACGGAAGAGAAGAGCAGGTGCTGGTGTGCACTGCCAAATGTTTATAACAATTTCACCACATGGATGTGTCTCTTCCAAGATAAGCCCCCTATCTGTGGCAGCCCCAAGAATAGCCTTATCTGAAAATTCTGTGTCGTCTATTCTGCCCAGTTAGATGTTCCCTCTCCCCTGATTCATCTGCATGGAGTCTGGACCTGACATTTTCTTCTTCCCCACAAATGTGGACATCAAATTTCTTACTTCAAAACTTCCTGAAGAATGTAGCTGAGGACAGGGCAGGAGCTAGAAATGGCAGCTCTCTGGAGTAACTATAAGATAACACTTTACTTTTTTAGTTCTTTTCATGTTGGAGCAGAAGTTCTGCAACTGGTTCTTTATTTGGAAGTTTTACCAGGTGTATTCATTTTCTACAGCTACCACAAAAAAATTAAAACATACTGGCTGGCTTCTAAGGACACAAATGTATTATCTTCGAGCTCTTGATGTCACAAATTGGCCACATGTCTCACCAGTATCAAATCAAGGTGTTAGTATAGCACTTTCTTTTCTGGAGGCTTCACAGAGAATCCATTTCCTTGCCTTTTCTAGCTTCTGCAGACCTCTCACATACCTTGGCTCATAGCCCTTTTACTCCAACGTCAGCAATGTTGCATCTCTGATTATTTTTCCATAGTCACATCTTCTCACTGCATCTGGGGAAATTTCTTTCATTGCAAGACTCATGTGATTAGACTAGATCCACTAGATAGTTTAGGAAGATGTCAAAATTCTTAATCAAACATGTAAAGTCTTTTTTTTTTAAGATTTTATTTATTTATTTGACAGAGATTGCAAGTAGGCAGAGAGGCAGGCAGAGAAAGAGGAGGAAGCAGGCTCCCCACTGAGCAGAGAGTCCCATGCGGGGCTCGATCCCAGGACCCTGAGATCATGACCTGAGCCGAAGGCAGAGGCTTTAACCCACTGAGCCACCCAGGTGCCCCAGTCTTTTTTGTTTTTCTTTGTAAGGTAACATATTCACAGGTTCTAGGGATTAGTACTTAAACATCCTTGGGCACCATTATTCTATTCAGCAGAGGAAAACATTTTTGTTTTTCTCTGAAAACAAAATTTACTTTATTTCTACAAAGTATCTGTTTCAATGGCTTATAATGCCATTAGCAAAATTAAATCATAAGATTGTGATGGATAATACTTATTTTTTAAATTTTTTAAAAAGATTATTTATTTGAGAGAGAGAGAGAGAGAGCAGAGGGAGAGAGAATCCTGAAGCAGACACTCCTCTCCACCCACCCACCACCCCACCCCACCCCCTTCCTGCCGCACCCGAGTGCAGAGCCCATCTCAGGACTCAATCTTACCACCCTGAGATCGTGGCTGCTTAACTGACTGAGCCACCAAGGCACCTGCGGTTATTTTTATAATAAGTAGATCTCCTTTCACACTTTAGTCAAGCTCTCAAGTTTTATTTTCCTCTTTAAGGGTTAATGCAATTGGCTATGGAACTTAAGACAATTAAGTTTGATGTGTCAATTTTTAGTTCTCTCATCTGTGATGATTCAATGATCTGCAAAGTTTGTATATTTTTTTTTTTAAGATTTTATTTATTTATTTGACAGAGAGATCACAAGCAGGCAGAGAGGCAGGCAGAGAGAGAGGAGGAAGCAGGCTCCCCTAGAGAGCAGAGAGCCCGACGCGGGGCTCGATCCTAGGACTCTGAGACCATGACCCGAGCCGAAGGCAGCGGCCTAACCCACTGAGCCACCCAGGCGCCCCCAAAGTTTGTATATTAAAGACCACATTTCACAGACACTTGTGAACTAAAGATGTGAATCCAAATATCTACCAACAAAAAATCAGCTCAAATGTGACCTCCTCAGAGGTTTCCTTTCTGAGACTTCACTAGCTTCTCCACTTCTACTTTATTATTCTTCAGAGGATGCTTCTCTATCGAAAATTACACTTTGCTCTATCGAAAATTACATCATTGCCTTCCCCGCCCATGTTCCAAAACATATTTATTCCAGCTACATATAAACTTCAGCAACCCTTTTATACTCCATACTTGTAGTGATTATTCCTTTCATTCCTCAGTATGTAAAAATTAAACAAATGTTATTGATAAAGATCATAACATTTTGAGAAAGGAAAATTTTACTTTATTGTAAAATTTTATTATGACACTTTCTAATTTCTTAGAATAACTTCCTTTTGAAAGTGTTTGAATTTGCCTCTCTTTCACTCTCTAAAATAAATAAAAATAAATCTTTAAAAAAAGGGGGGGGTTTGCCAGGGTGGCTAGGTCAGTTAAGTGTCTGACTCTTGCTTTCAGTTCAGTTCATGATCTCAGGGTCATGAGATGGAGTCCCATGTTGGGCTCTGTGCTCAGCGGGGAGTCTGCTTGAAATTCTTTTTCTCCCCCTCTTGCTGCCCTTCCCCCCACTCTTGCACTCACTCTCTCTCCCAAATAAATAAAAATAAATAAATCTTTGCAAATGTTTGCTCCATGTATTAGTACAGTAAAATAAAGAATTGTCTGACTATTGAAACTAGTTCAAATAAAAAGGGATCAATGTATGACTGGACTCCAGTTTGATCATTTCTAAATCAGATAGTATCATGGAAAGAAAAGTATAATTTCCCTACTTTGAAGTACATAGAGAAAATAATCATCTGTTGTTTCCATTTAACATTATTTGTTCACATTATAGTGTACTTAGGGTAGGGAGAAAGAAAATTCACCTCTAAAATAGATAAAAAGTATTTTAATATCTACAAGTTGTATGATATTTTATTGAAAATAGAATAAATGGGTAAATCAGTAAGCTAAGATGGTATTTTAGCTCTCTTTGCCTTGAAATTTATTCAACTTTTTTTTCTGTTTTTGAAGGGAAAAAATGGGATTTAGAATTCTTGGTGTTCAGATCATCTATACAATGTGAGCTATAAGAGAGCATGAGGGCAAGAGACTATGATCAAGGACGCCGGCCTTGTGAGAACATAAATTCATGAAAAAAGTGCTAATGAAGTTTAAGTCATAATCAGAGGACTTCTATACTTGGACAGAGTGTGCCTTGAAGTTATTGTAACTACGGTGTACAAATTTCATGAAATTTAGTTAAACACAGAGATGATCATTCTAGAACACAGTTTCCCAGTGTATTGGTTTTTGTTCCATCTCAATTTCCTCTCTTCCTCCAAATCCAAGACATTCCAGATACCAAATATGGTATACAAACTATCAACCCTGAGATCACCCACTTACAGTTTTTACAAGAAATATCAAGAGTTGCCCATTTAAATAAGGAGAAGGATAAATGTAATTCCAATCATAATATTTTTGGTAAAAGATTAACCACAGACACAAATGCATCTCTTCAAAGATGAGTAAACTGAAGGAAAAACACAGCAACAAAATGAATCTTACATGATTCCTCTTCAAATGCAGCAAAGAAAAAAAATGCAGTAAAGAAAAATGGGAAACAGGAAATGTCAGACAGTGTAGAGATGAATAACATGTGTTGGATGCATTACAATAGGAATAAAATGAAATTACAGGCTAAAATGACTCATTCTCTCAGGAACTGTCCAAGAGAAAATGTGTATTCTTTAAAACAAGGAGTAATAAGGTAATAGAATACAATGAAAACAGAATTTATGAAAGGAATTAAGATGGGGATGTTATTGTACAGTTTGGATAAATGATCAGGAAAGGCAGGGAGGCAGAATTAAAGCAACAAAGCAAATCACAGAAATTGAGAGCTTGTTTGAGAAAAAAAATCTCACAAATGTTTGAGAAAAAAATACAAATTATTTAGAAGCATAGAAGCAAAATTATAATTTGGGAGTATAACCAATGGATGCATATAAAAATGTTTGAAACTCACAGAACTGAGAGGAATATAATGTGATGTTAGACATACAAAAACCAACTCAGTCCTTTTATATATCAATGTAATTAAGAATAAAAAGTATACAGAAAGACAATAATCATTGCAATTTTTATTAGTATATTAACTTTATTTACCATACAGATATGAAATACATCTTTATACCTGCTATGAGATATTTAAAAAACTCTTCCCAATAAATTTCTTCTCATAGTCATATATAAATGTATTTATTGAAATCTTAGTCTTCTTACCTTTAAAATTTTTAAATTTCACTATTTTAATTTTACTATATTTTTTCCTAGAATTCCACTTCCCCTTATTTCATAGTTTGTCATAATTTGTAACCATTCAGGAAATGTGGTTACAGAACTAATCGTCTCAAAGACACCTGAACCCACAATAGAAGAGATGCCAAAATATTTTCTTCCTCATCTCTGTCAGTAACACCTCTCTAATGGTGCCCAGTAGATATGCTTCACTTTGAAATTACTCTGTTACCTGGTACATAGTGGTATTCAAAAAACATTTATTGGATAAATTGACAGATCATTCCCGAAGGCATCTGGGGAGACTATGGCTCCCTTTACCACCGCTGAATGTGGCAGTGGGTTGGGGGTGGGGAGAAGGGCCTAGAATTCGTGTGTGCTGGGTTGCCAAAAGCAATGCTAGCTGTGGAGCTATTTCACGTGGGATAGCCTATACTAGATACACCTGTGGTTTATTGAGAAATGACTTAGTTTTGAGACATCCAACAGAGGTTCGTTGGAGGAGGCAGATCACAGACTGTGTATTCAGGCTTCCAGCCACAATTGACAAACAGCCATCCTCTAATATGTTCATTACAATTTTGGTGTACTTCCAGTTTCTCCAGGACTGTGAAACTCTCCTGGTGGGCTGTCTCCTCAGTTTTCTTTCATGTCTATGAAGAAGAAGGAGCTGCTGGTTTGAGTTAGGAATAACTTGCTTGCTTTTTTTTTTTTTTTTCTTTAAGCATGAAATAGGACTCCACTGACACGTTATGATAATCTGAGAGCATTGTTACAAGGCCCACTCAGAATTATTGAACATAAGAAAACTAAAATAGCCATTTTATACTTCAAGAGCCCTGCTCCTCTGGAAGAGCACTTTGTCCAAGTATTGCTTCAATTTGGATTATTTGACTCCTTGGCCATTCTTTCAAATGAATAGATAAAAATAACAGAGAAGTTCAGGGTCTCTAAGGCTCACGTCTTTCATGGGATTCTTCCCTAGTTCAATTCCCACTTGCTTATTTTGAATCACCAATTGGATAGTCACTTTCTCCATTTGGAAGAAACTCATGCGTACTAATCACTCCGTGAGCAATGCCACAAGACATCCACGCCAACAAAGTTGTTGCTTTATAACCTCGTTTCTTAGGTTGTTCTTTTTCATGCCTGAAAGAGGCTTTCCACAGTCTACCAGACCACTCTGAACCTGCCAGTTCACACACATCTTCTCTACCTGGGCAGCTGAATTTTCCCAGAAAGAACGAAGCCTTAACTCTCTCCAAAATGTAAGGTGCCTGTTTTGGGTGAGCTTTGTCTGCACACAAATTAGATTAGGTTTTACCAAACGACAGCGACTTCTCAAGCTAAGATTTTTTTTTTTTTTTTTTAGATTTTATTTATTTATTTGACAGACAGAGATCACAAGTAGACAGAGAGGCAGGCAGAGAGAGAGAGGGAAGCAGGCTCCCTGCTGAGCAGAGAGCCCGATGGTGGGACTCGATCCCAGGACCCTGAGATCATGACCTGAGCCGAAGGCAGCGGCTTAACCCACTGAGCCACCCAGGCGCCCCTCAAGCTAAGATTTAAAGCTTGTTGGAACTAATTCTCTTGAATTCTTCAGTGACTTTGCTGTCCATCAAAATTGTTCAGATTCCTCTCATTATATATGAATGGAAGAGATCAAAAAGTTAAATATGTTAGAGAGATACATGTACTTATGGTAAGGGGTCAACGAACTTCTTTTGTAAAGGGTCAGATAGTTGCTGCTTTAGGCTCTGTGGGCCTTCCAGTCACCTTGGCAGCTGCTCAGGTTTACTGCTGGCATGCAAAAGCGGCCAGAGACAATGCGAAGAGGATCGGAAATGCCTGTGTTCCAATAAAACTTTACGGATACTGAAGTTGGAACTTCGAATAATTTTCTTGTATTAGAAAATATTCTTCTGCATTTTTCAGCCATTTAAAAATGGTTTTATTTGTAAATATATACATCAATGGTCAGTATAAGTGACCATAAATAAATACATAAATGACCAGTGGGCAAGATTTAGATGACAGGTTATAGTTTGCTGACCTCTGCTAGCTGTATCAACTTCGAAATATATTTCGGAAGATTTTCATTCAAGAGCTCCATTTCTTTTTTTCTCCTCTGGCCATAAGCAAAAAACACTGATGGAAATAAATGGGAAGTGGCCATTCTGATCTGTCAACCCCAAGCTCAAAATCCACAAAGCTCCTTGGCTCCTGCTTTACAAATCTCTTCCAGTTCTAATTCAGGTTCCCAACAGCTTGGAAGTGATTTGCCTTCCTTCTTCATCCCTCCTGCCAAGGCAATGGCTCTCTGCATGGTTTCCGAGCCACGTCTGGAGAATCTGGTAGTGTCCACTTCTTCCATAGCCCATAGAGGGGATAATTAACTAAGACTCAGAATAGAAAGCAAGTTTGATAGTGCCTGGTTTGGGACTATTGAAAAACGGGAGGTCTGCTTTTCTTTAAGCCAATTATGAGGGAGACACTACAAGATTTTAGATATTTTTGTTTAACTGAGATATGCATCATATTTAAAATGTAAGAAAAAATTCCAATACAATGTTAGTGAAATACCCTCCTACGCCTAAGTCTTGATTATCATATTTCTTTCATCTGGTATTTACCTCTACTTTTTAATGATAATGCTTATCTTGCTGTTTTATTTAATCTTGCTACACATAATCTCTTGATTTATGGTTTAATCAGCTGACATACACTACCCAAGACTCCTCTTTCCCTTCTCCTGCTTCTATCCAACAAAGTTATATCACAATTTTTGGTTAAATTGATATTTAACACTTAGAATATTATGGCATGAACTTTTCATTTACTTTGAGTTCAAGTAACTCACTATGCTCACATTTTACATTGACTTAGTCCTACAACTTCTTCATCTTCCCTGAAATCACTTGCCTCTTCTTTATGTTTGTTTCTCCATGTACCTACTCCCAGTGCTTCACACTGTCCCCTTCAAAGAGCCTCATTAAAGTACCCTAAACTAAAACCCCTCTCCGTTATCCTGTTTACTCCATATACTTTTTTCCCCCTGGGCAAGCGATTTTGTCTTCTTGCTCAAATCTGGACCAATAAGGCATGCAGAGATGCCCCAGTTCTCTTGCCATTTCCTTGAATCTCCATTCTGAGGAGTCTCCTTACCATTTGATTTTGTCAAATGCTCACTTTTCAGTATCCCACATTTTACTTTTCCTGGGTGTAACAGTGATTTTTGTGGATTTCTCCAACCTAACAAAGAAGTTACAGAAGTGAAATTTTTGGAGACTTGGCTTATCTAAAAATGTCTTTATTCTGCTCTCAAAACTGATCAATAGATCATCTAGTCTATAACTCAAGATTGAAATTAAGTGTCTCTGAAAAATTTTTGGACATTTACCCATTTTATTCTAACTCCCAATGTTGCCATTAGTATTCTTATGTGCAAAAGTTTTTATTAAACCCCTTTTTTTCTTCATTATTAAAGCTTTTTGTCTCTTTCTCTCTTTTTCTGCCATCTCTCTCTCTTTCTCTCTCTCTCTTTTAACAATTATATGTCACAATGAAGATTTTTTTTTGGCATCCATTATGCTGAGCACTTACACATATAGAAATGTATTTAGGTTAAGGCTAAGGATAATTATGGCATTATTTCTGTGATAACTTTAAATTTTTACTTTTGGAATTCTTTATGGAATTTCTATCAGGTATATATTTGAATTCCTATTAGTTTTCAATTTCCTTATACTTTCTCTACTGTTACTCTCTTTCTTATCTTTTATTTAGAAGGACAATTCTTTATCCTTTTACTTTCCTACCTTATATTTGTTTTTATTTTTTAATCATTTTTAAAAATTGATCTTATTTTAATTCCTTAGTTCTTTTAATTTTCTCTTATTTCCTTTTTAAGGAATCTTATATTTGAGTCCTTTCTCAGAATATTACCTTTTAAGATAAATTTCCAGCCCTTTTTCCACTTTGCTTATTCCTTTTGAGTCTCTTTGCTTCTGTTCACTTGATTTGCTATCTTTTATGGTAGCTTCTGTTCTCAGAGGCCTAATGAACCCGGGACTCTTATACACATTTAGCAGTGAAATAAATTAAAGCTGATAGAAATATCTGCTTAACTGCAGGAAAGTCATCTTTAAATGGAAGTTTCTTTTTTAAGTTTCTATAACCACAATCTGACTGTTAGAATATGGAATGTGGAAGAAATAAGCAACTTTTAGTTATATGTGAAATGTCAGAGACTGATTAATAGACTATATTATAATTATATCCATCTATAAAATGGGTGTTTGGATTTTATTTAAAGAGATCATTTTTCCTTAACCATATCCTTGGCTTTAGTGTCTTAAATCCCACATATATTTTTATTGCACTCCTTTTTTTAAATATTTTCAAGATTAAATGTGGTGGATTTTTGTATTTGCATTAGAGATGCTTTGAAGTTGGGTTGATTTTCAATAAATTGAGAGAACACTTTCATTATTACATATAGTTAATATCTTTTTTAAAGGTTTTATTTATTTATTTATCAGAGATAAGGAGAGAGAGAAAGCACAAGCAGGGGTAGCAGCAGACAGAGGGAAGACAGCACCCCTGCTAAGCAAGGAGCCTGATGAGGGACTCGATCTCAGGACTCTGGGATCAGGACCTGAGCTGAAGGTGGACGCTTAACCGACTAAGACACCCAGGCATCCCTTAATATCTGTTTTTATAAATGTTCACTATATTTTTGTTGTTTAAGCAAATGTGACACTTCCTTATGTAGTTTTTGACTTTAATAAAATTGTTAGCCAAAGAAACAATATCATTACATAAATTTTATGTTCTTGGAATACTTCTGAGTTTCTTGTATGTATGAATATATTTAATCTTCACTTGATCCAAGAGTCATGTGCTATTTTTATTATTATCTGCATTTTACAGGTAGGGAAACTGAGAAAAAAGAGAAGAAAAGTAATTTGCCAAGAACATACAGCAAAGTAGTTGCAGAACTTGATTTTGAACTTGCTTTTGGGCTGAGCACATCTTTCACCTCTAAGGTGTTAGAGGTGACTTAGACTTAGAAGGAGTAGCAGCAAGCATAACCTACTTTGGTTTCCATAGAGAGTAAAATATCATGAATAAATATGTAAATTTATATGTAAGTTTTTCCATTTATTGCAATAAAAATGACAATTAATGAACATGTAGTATACTATGATTTACACATTTCCCATTTATTCCTAAAAATAACACTTATCCTTCAATCTGCCTGGAGAATGTTTGCAGACTTGATAAAACCCTGAAATCAATTTTTATAGGAAAACATAAATGTCTCCATGAACTTTTAGTTTTATTCTAGGTGAGTGCAAGATATGTGACAGTAAAAATATCTGCCATTATTAATCAAATCATTCTTTTCAGCTAGAACTGAGCAATTGACATCTTCCAAGTACCACAAGGGGGAGGCAAGAGAAGGCTCCACCACAAGAATTTAAGGTATGTGCTGGGATGTCCTCCGGAAATATAACTTGGTCCTTTCCACATACACACAGTCCGTGGCAGGGTGGTATAAAGCACTATATTCTTTTTTTTTTTTTTAAGATTTTATTTATTTATTTGACAGACAGAGATCACAATTAGGCAGAGAGGCAAGCAGAGAGAGAGGAAGGGAAGCAGGCTCCCTGCTGAGCAGAGAGCCTGATGCAGGGCTCAACCCCAGGATCCTGGGATCATGACCTGAGCCGAAGGCAGAGGCTTTAACCCACTAAGCTACCCAGGCACCCCTAAAGCACTATATTCTGAGCCTGTCTTGGAGCAGGTATCTTAGGGTTCCAAAAACAATACTCACAAAACTGGGACCATGAACATAATTCATGAGTCATTTAATAAAGATCTGCAAAAATAAATAAATAAATAAAAATAAAGATCTGCATTGTGCTAATCAACAGCACACCGTACCTGAAATGTACCTACAGAAAGATGAGTCCTTCTGAGCACTATCTTTAGATTTTTAGAAAGGAACCAAGATTACATTTGAGTAATACGAGACTTTAAACAAGGAGCAGTAAAATGAAGTCCAAGAAAAAAAAAATATGATGAAAGAAAAAAGACAACCAAGATTATTGATTTTCTGGAGGACTATGAGTAGCAGGAAAAGCTTTTGGCCAGTGTGGCTGAGCAAATGGCTTTGTGCCTGTTACAGAGATCTATCTGAGGAAAATCCAAGTCCAGAGATGCAAAGAAACCCTCATCCTATGGGTTTATTGAGTATTTCTGCTGGTGAAAATATGATTAGAAGAGTAGGGCAAAGGGGCATTAGCAAACATTTCTAATTTTTAAAAATTTATTTATTTTAAAGAGAGAGAGAACAAGCAAGTGGTGGGAGGGGCAGAAGAAGAAGGAGAGAGAGACATAATCTCAAGCAGACTCCCCACTGAGCACAGAGCTCATCATGGTCTTATCCCCAGGACCCTGAGATCATGACCTGAGCTGAAACCACAAGTTGGCTGCTTAACTGGCTGAGCCACCCAGGCGCCCCAGCAGCATTCCCAACTTTAAAACCATTTTACTTAGTCATACTCTGTGGCAGCCATGTTAAACAAATCTTGCATTTGCTTTCGGAGGATAATTCATTTTATGCATAATTGTTTGGGGCATATTCCTCTTTCCTGAAATTTTCCAGAGTATTCGAAACATAGAACAGGATTTATAGTACAGAATAATATAATGAGTCTTTATAAAAATGTAGTAAAGTAATAATATATTATCAAGTCATTATTAGGAATGCTACATTGATCTCAAACTCTAAGACCTCTTCATCTTATTCATAAAAATCCATGCTTTATTTTGTTCTAGGTTGATGTGGAATACTATGTCATAATTTCTTCCTCTGTTTAGCAATCTGAGCTCTGTGTGTTTACTTTTGTTTCCTATAGGTTTATTACAAACTATGATTGCTAGTATAAGTTAATTAGCCTTTAAAATCTTCATATGGGGGCACCTGGGTGGCTCAGTGGGTTAAGCCTCTGCCTTCAGCTCAGGTCATGGTCTCAGGATCCTGGGATCGAGCCCCACATCGGGCTCTCTGCTCAGCAGGGGGCCTGCTTCTCCCTTCTCTCTGCCTGCCTCTCTGTCTACTTGTGATATCTCTCTCTGTCAAATAAATAAATAAATATTTAAAAATAAATAAATAAATAAAATCTTCATATATACCTATTTGGCCAGAAAAACAAACAAGCAAATCAAATAAACAAACAAACATAATACCCTCTTATTTCCGGAACAATTGAATAAAAACATTTCTCTGTGCCAGAGATAAGAAGCTACCTACCAAAATCTTTTGTCTTCCCCATAATACAGAACTGTACCCTGAAATTAATACTCACATAAGACTATATTTTCCAGTTCCCTTACAGTTACTGTTGATCATGTGATCAGTTTTTCCCAAAAGCAAGTGAATGGAACTTATGTGCTACTTCTGGCACAAGGCTTTTAAGAAGTCCATGTGCCTCTTCTATGATCTCTTTTCTCACATAATGATTGGGTCTAATTGAAAATGGTATCCTATAGGATGGTTGAGCTATGAGACAGAAGGAGCTAGGATTCTTGCAAAACAACAAAGAGAGTGGTCCCATCAGCATGGCCAGTCACCAAGAAATATTTTATGAGAAATATATACCTTTTTTATTTTGTTGAGCCATTACATTTAGACTTAATTATCACTGCATTCTTGCTTATCCTCACTAATATATCCTCTCTGCTACTGCTTACAAAACCTCTTTAAATTTTCCTTAGAGTCTATTCAACTATTCAGGGGCTTTTGTAACTTGGCCTATTTTCCAAGTGAGCACACAGACTATGCAGGTATTTGAACTTGCGATAGGCTCTTGCGGGTGGGGGCAGGATTCTTAAAACTACTTGTACATAATGAGAATCTTCTCACTGGAATGGTAAATACGACATTAATAATGCACATGAATGTATAGTGATTTTACCACTTCTTAAGGTAGAAATATATCCCCTTGAATTTAGCAAATATTATTTGCTGTGCCCATGAACATTCATTGACAGGTTTGATGAAACCGCACATCCTGCTTTCCTTTTTCAGACAGCAAGAGCTGTTTCATGGAACAAGTGTTTTAGATGAAAATGAATAGGTAGGAAATAAAACTATAATGTAAATCTAGACCCGTGGTTGGTTGGTTGACAGCTGCATGTCTGAGGGAAAAATAGTCAATATTTTCTGTGATGATAGATTGAATGGGATTAAAATACAGCTAGATTTTATCTGATACTTATCAACGATACACATTTCCCTTAGACTTAAAAGAAATATCTGGATGAGTTTGAGGTATTAGACTATTCATTAGTCATAGACTCCATTGCTTTTTCATTGAATATGAATATTGGTAATTTTCATGTATATAAGCTGACATTTCAGAAATAATTAATACATTGCTAAATACTATTTGTAATAGGTTCAAATTTGCTTGTGTAGAACTACGTGAATACTCTTCTGAGACCTGACTAAAACAATGGGCATAAATTATATTTCTTACAAGAATAAGAAAGATATGACCATGCCCCAGTGAGCTCATAAACTGTGATTTTTGAAAAATATTACAGTCACTCAGTTCCTTCTATGATATGCTATAATTATGTTCAGATGTATGCTTAATCAGGATGCTTTAAGTATTATTTTTCTAAAAAATATGTGTAGCATACTCCATCAGAACATTAGCCATCCTTCCATGAACATTACATGAATACAGTTTATTAAATAAAACACATACTCAAATATTTTCCTTTGTTTTGTTTTCCATGCAGAATTTTGTATTCTTTTTTTCTATGGCTAATGATATTAAATTCCTGTTAGAATATAGACATGATTTATATGAGGGACTTGTTCTTAATTATCAGAAACACAAGAAACACATACTGTCAGCCTGTGAATATTGTGAATGCTAACAACAAAAGAATTATGTTGATATCCATTGCTCTAAGGACAAAGACTGAAATTTAGCTTGGCCCACAGAGCCTGGATCATCTGATCTCCATCTGCCTTATAAGTGTCATTCAGCTTTATACTCTCTCTCACCTCATGCTCTGTGCTCCAGCTTTTCTGACCTGTTTTAAATTCCATCCTAAACATTCCAAGTTTCTCAGCTTGCCTGAAGTTTTCTCCCTCTGCTCATCCACTGTACTCAATCCTTTTTTACCTGAATCTTACTTTTTGTAGGATTTTAGTTCAATAGTGACTTTCTCAGGAAAGCCTACACTAGCATCCATACCTAAATTATTTCAATCTATGTATGCTTTCTCATCAGCATACCCCTCTCCTTCATATATTTTATCCCACTGGAATTTTTGTTTATTTGTTTGTATGACATCTAATGAATGTTATTCTTTCCTGTTAAGCTGTGGGACTATGCCATTTGTTGGTCACCTTTATATTTTCATCACTTAAAAAAATATGTTGCACATGGAGCTAAATAAATGAATGAGTGAAGTAGCTCCTGTTTATACTAGGAGCGAAAAGAATATCAGACATGAATTAAGCCATTACACTCTCTGTGTGATGATTTCTTTGAAAATATTTCAAGGTATTATAAGATGAAAATCTATTTTCAATTAAACTTTGAACAGAAAAGATGCTTCCTTGCAAAGTCTTTTAAATTTCAATGACAATTAACTTGAAAATAAGAAAAATGCAAACTCTAAGCATAAAATCTATAAAAATAAAATTTCAACATTCCTTAGACTTTTTTAAAAAATGTGCTCCTATACCAGCTATTCTGCAGCTACTTGTCCCACACAAGATATTACAAACACCAACAAACAAACAAAGAGAGAGAGAGAGGGAGATGGAGGAGGAGAAGAAAGAGAAGGGGAAGGAGAGAGGAGGTGGGGAAGGCAGAGGGGGAGGAAGGAGAAAGACAAGGAGATTTTGATGGATGGTCAACATTTGGAATTAGGAAAGACACTTTGAAGGTAATGACCCTGAACAAGGTATCTATACTTTTGATCACTAAGACTAAGAGGCAAATAAAATGCTCATTAAAAAACTGCAGTAGTTTTCCCTTGAAAAACCAGAGAATAGAATTTGGGACAAACAACTCTGCTTTAAACTGATGGTGGAAACCTAAAAACCTAGCAAACAAGAGGGGGGGAAATGATAAATTATGTGTATAATGTATACTCACATCATTTCCTGACCCATGAACCACATGCACAGAGCATATTCTTAAGTGATGCAACAAAGGCTAAAATCACTATACTGAATTTTGAGCTTTTATCCAAAGACAAAGATTATAGCTTAAGTATAATCAAGTTAATTTTCTGCTAAAACAAACCAACACATGAAAAATCAATATTGTTTGGAGAAATATAACAGAATCCAGAGTGTCTAAAACATAACATTCAAAATGTTGAGAAATGTTTAAAATTACTCAACATATGAAGAAATGGGAAATATAATCATATCTAAAGAGGGAAGGCACAGTGTACAGAGACTAACCACAGGTATTGGAATTAGTGGGTAAGAATTTTAAAGTAGTCATCATATAAGTATGATTACCAATAAAAAAGAAAATATGCCTATAATGAATGAAAATATAGGAAATTTCACAGAGATTACTAAAATAATAAAATGATACAAATACAAGTGAAAATTCTAGAACCAAAATAGTAAATATCCAAAATAAAACTCACTGATGGGATGGAGTAAACCCCTTCCAAAGATCTCCATATCTGAGTCTCCAGAACCTTTGAATGTACTATTCTACATGGCTACAGGAACCTTGCATTATGTGATTAAGAGAACACACCTTGAAAAGGTGAGATTATACCAGATTACCTGGTGGTACCTTGTAATTGCAAGGGTCCTTAAGTGGAAGATGAAAGCAGAACAGAAAGTGAGAGAGGAAGATGTTACTATGTAAGAGGTCAGAAAGAAACAATGATTCGAATCATTTTACCCACTGCTGCTGGCTTTCAAGATTGAGGAAGGTAATCATTAGCCAAAGAATGGCCTTTAGGATCTGAAAGAGGGAAGAAAACAGATTGTCCCTTAGAGGCTCACAAAAAAGACTTTACCTATGTAGACATCTTGACTTTAATCTGATGAGACCCCTGTTAGACTCTCTAAACTACATACTGTAAGATAATTTGAGTTGTTTTAGTCAATGAGTGTGTAGTTATTTGTTTCAGAAGTGGTGTAGACATAATAAAATGGGCTGAACACCTGAATAAAGGTGGAAGATTAAATGCCAGTGAGCTTAACACAACCACAATTAGAGATCATCTCATATCTATTAGAATGGTTACCACCAAGGAGAGAAGAAATAACAAGTGTTGGTAAGGTGTGGAGTAAAGGGAAACCTTGTATATTGTTGATAGGAATGTAAATTGGTTCAGTCACTACAGAATACAGTATGATTCCTCAAAAAATTAAAAATTAAAAATGGAAATACCATATGATCCAGCAATACCAATTCTGAGTGTATTTCCAAAAGAAATGAAAATAGGCTATTGAAAAGATATCTGCACTCCCATGTTTATTTGCAGCATTATTCACAATAGCCCAAATGTGGAAACAACATAAGTGTCTACCAATGAATAAATGGATAAAGAATATATGGCATACACACACACACACACACACACACACACACACACATACAGTGGGATAATGGGACATTATTGAGCTGTGAGAAAGAAGGTAATCTTGCCACTTACATCAGCATTGGTGGACTTTAAGCCAGACAAAGACTAAATCCTGTATGATCTCACTTATATGTAGAATCTGGAAAACAAACAAACAAACAAACTTGTAAAAACAAAGTATAATGATAGTTACTAGCTATGGGGTGGGGGAATGGAAGAGATATTGTTTAAAGGTATAAATTTACAACTAGTAGATAAATAAATTCTGGAGCATTGAGGCACAAAATAGTGATTATAATCAATAATATTGTATTATAAACTACAAAGCTGCTAAAAGTTTAATTGTTCTCCCCACAAAGAAGAAATGATAATTATGTGACCCAATAGACTTGTTAGTTAATGCTGTGGTAGTAATCATATTGCACTATATAAATGTCTCAAATCAACAGGTTGTACATCTTAAACTTACACAGTGTCTATGTCAATTATAACTCAATAAGATAAGAAGAAAGGAAAAAAGGAAGAAAAGAAAAGAAAGAAAGGAAAAAAAAAGAAAAGAAAAAAGAAACAAAATGGCTGAAAGACCTCAATGTGAGAAAGGAATACATCAAAATCCTTGAGGAGAACACAGGCAGCAACCTCTTTGACCTCAGCCGCAGCAACTTCTTCCTAGAAACATCGCCAAAGGCAAGGAAAGCAAGGGCAAAAATGAACTATTTGGACTTCATCAAGATCAAAAGCTTTTGCGCAGCAAAGGAAACAGTCAACAAAACCAAAAGACAACAGACCTAATGGAAGAAGATACTTGCAAACGACATATCAGATAAAGGGCTAGTATCCAAAATCTATAAAGAACTATCAAACTCAACACCCAAAGAACAAATAATCCAATCAAGAAATGGGCAGAGGACATGAACAGATATTTCTGCAAAGAGAACATCCAGATGGCCAACAGACACATGAAAAAGTGCTCCACATCACTTGGCATCAGGGAAACACAAATCAAAACCACAATGAGATACCACCTCATACCAGTCAGAGTCAGAGTGGCTAAAATTAACAAGTCAGGAAACGACAGATGCTGGCAAGGATGCGGGAAAGGGAAATGCTTCTACACTGTTGGTGGGAATGCAAGCTGGTGCAGCCACTCTGGAAAACAGCATGAAGTTTCCTAAAAAAAATTGAAAATAGAGCTACCCTATGATCCAGCAATCACACTACTGGGTGTTTACCCTAAAGATACAAATGTTGTGATTCAAAGGGGCACGTGCACCCGAATGTTTATAGCAGCAATGTCCACAATAGCCAAACTATGGAAAGAACCTAGATGTCCATCAACAGATGAATGGTTAAAGAAGAGTGGTATATATATATATATATATATATATATACCACTTTTCTTATTATTATGTTATATCTTATTTTATATATATATATATATGTATATATATATAATGGAATACTATGCAGCCATCAAAAGAAATGAAATCTTACCATTTGCGATGAAGTCTATGTAACTAGAGGGTATTACGGTGAGCAAAATAAGTCAATCAGAGAAAGACAATTATCATATAATCTCCATGATATGAGGAAGTTGAGAGGCAAAGTGGAGGGTTTGGGGAGTAGGGAAGGAAAAAATGAAACAAGATGGGATCAGGAGGGAGACAAACCATAAGAGACTCTTAATCTCACAAATCAAACTGAGGGTTGCCAGGGGGAGGAGGGTAGGGAGAGGGTTGTTGGGTTATGGACATTGGGGAAGGTATGTGCTATGGTGAGTGCTGTGAAGTATGTAAACCTGGCAATTCACAGACCTGTACCCCTGGGGCTAATAATACATTGCATATTAATAAAAATTGAAAAAAAAAAAAAAAAGAAAAGAAAAGGGGGCGCCTGTGTGGCTCAGTCAGTTAAACCTCCAATTCTTGATTTTGGCTTAGGTCACCGATCTCAGGAGTCCTGAGAAGAGCCCCGCATTGAGCTCCACACTGGGCATGGAACATACTCAAGATTCTCTCTGTCCCTCTGCCCCTCCCTCACCCCACTCCCACTCAGCTCTTGCATGCATGGTCTCCCCCCAACAAAAAAAAAAAAAAAAAAAAAAAAAAAGAGAGGGAGAGAGAGAGGAAAAAAAAAAGAGAAGAGGGAGGAAGAAGAAAGGAAGGGAAAAGGAAGAATGTTTAATCTTGATTTGACAGACTCAAATGCAATATAATGGAAAAACTTAGAATTCTCCTTTCATAATCTTGTCTGGCATTTCTAATCCCTTAAATGTACATGTTTCCTACAATCACTAACATACCAGATTAATAGTGCATACATTTCAAAGAGAGAGAATATTACTTATTTCTAACACACACACGCACACGCGTGCGCACGCACACACACACACACGCACACACATACACAGGACAGACTTTGTAAAAATGTTTCAAGATATCCAGTGGTAAAAATAAAAGTCATTATCCTGGGCACCTGGGTGGCTCAGTGGCTTAAGACTCTGCCTTCCTTCAGGACATGATCTCAGGGTTCTGGGATCCAGCCCTGCATGGGACTCTCTGCTCATCAGGGATCCTGCTTCCAACTCTCTCTGCCTGCCTCTCTGCCTACTTGTGATCTCTGTCTGTCAAATAAATAAAGAAAATGTTTTTAAAAAGTCATTATCAAATATAGAACTCTTACAGAGACAATAGCAATAACAAAAGAAAAAACAAGCTTCTACATGTTGATGATAATTGTGCTATGAATCAAATATGATTAACCTAATTCCATACACCTGATACACAATGGAAGTAAGAAGCAAAAAAAAGGGGGGGGAAAGGAAATTAAATAGGTATGGCAAAGATAAACTTTTACGAAGCATATAAATAACAACATATAAATATGTATACTAAATTTAATTACTATAGGATGTTAGTTTCCATTAATATAATTACTGAGCAATTTGGTCCACGGTAAAACACATATGGTCAGTCTTTGTGTAATGTATCTACTTCATTCTTGATCCCTGATAAAATATATTAAGGAATGTTCAGAGGTCTTCCAAGTGGAGAAATCCCAAAACCATATCTTATCTAAGCTCTTTAGAATATTGTTGTGTCTAATCCTTGTTGATTTTAATAGGAAAACTTTTTCATAATTCTCATTTTTGTGCTTTTCTCATACACCTACAAAGATTCAAATAAGTTATAAATCCATCTTGAATACTAAGAAGAAGATTTCTTTTATTTATGCTGGTTACTTAATCCCTCTTCCACTAAATATCAGGAGAAAATCAAACTTGTTTTTCACTTTCTTTAAAGAAACATGATAAAAAGATATAATCTTATATTAGAGTGCAGACATTATTTTAAACATTATCTTAGATGTTTTAGGCATTCTATATAAAAATAGTGCATATTCTCAAAAATATTTACTGAAATGGCTACTTCATCCCAAACATTCTAGATACTGGGAATACAGTTTTAACAATAAAGATAAAAATACCAATTTTATGGAGCTTCTATTCTGGCCAGAAGGCTAAACATAATCTA
>NW_019154116.1:19964942-20041179 GCF_002288905.1 Enhydra lutris kenyoni | reverse complement strand
ACACACACACACACACACACACACACACACACACACACACACACACACAAAAATACTTTCAATTGTAGCAAGTGTTAAGGAAAAAACAAACAGACTGTTATGATGTATAGTAACTTGGAAATGCCACTTTGGATTTGGTGATCAGAATATAACTATCTGAAATGCTGACATTCTTATTGAAACCAACTATGTGAATATCCAGAGCATTTTAGGCAGAACAAAGTGTGAAGGCTCTAAAGTATGTACAAACATGGCATAATTTAAAACTACTGAAAGCCAGCATGGCCAAAGGGGTGGAGTGAAGGAAAGAGTGGGATGTGATAAAGTTAGACAGGTAGGCAATTTTATGTAGGGACTAAAAAGGCATGACAAAAAGTTGTATTTTTTCATAAAGACAGTAGAAATCATTAACAAATGATATATATATATTTTTCTAAATATTGTTTTATATCGTGTATTTTTTCTATATTTTTTATTTTTTATAAACATATAATATATTTTTATCCCCAGGGGTACAGGTCTGTGAATCACCAGGTCTATACACTTCACAGCACTCACCTTAGCACATACCCTCCCCAATGTCCATAACCCCACCCCCCTCTCCAACCCCCCTCCCTCCAGCAACCCCCAGTTTGTTTTATGAGATTACGAGTCACTTATGGTTTGTCTCCCTCCCAATCCCATCTTGTTTCATTTATTCTTCTCCTACCCCCTTAACCCCCCATGTTGCATCTCCACTTCCTCATATCAGGGAGATCATATGATAGTTGTCTTTCTCCAATTGACTTATTTCGCTAAGCATGTTACCCTCTAGTTCCATCCACATAGTCGCAAATATATCATGTATATTAAAGACAAACATAGAAATTGGAAGTACAAAGAACAGTTGGTAGTATTTATTGTAATGTAAGCAAAAATGATGCTATCTTGGAAAAGGACTGTAACAATGAAAAAAAGAGAGAAGCAATTGGGTTTTAGTTTTACTTTTAAAATCAGATAAAAAATTCTGTTTAGTTTGGAAAAACCAATATTGTTAAAATGCCCATCCTACTCAAAGCAACCTATAAATTTAATGCAATCCCTATCAAATAACCAACAGAATTTTTTTTTTTTTTTTGCAAAACTAGAACAAATATACTAAAATTTGTATGGAACCACCAAAGACTCACAACAGCCAACACAGTTTTGATAAAGAACAAAGCTAGAAGTATCACAATCCCAGATTCGAGGATATGCCACAAATCAAAACAGTATGATACTAGCACAAAGCTAGACACATAGATCAACACAACAGAATAGAGGCCCCAGAAGTAAGACCACTCTTATATGGTCAATAATTCTACAACAAAGGAGACAAGAATATACAATGGAAAGAAAAGTCTCTTAAATAAATGGTGCTGGAAAAACTGGACAGCTCCATACAAAAGAATGAAATTGGACCACTTTCTTATACCATACAAAAAGTAAACTCAAAATGTATTAAAAACACAAATATGAGACCTGAAATCATAAAACTCCTAAAAGAAAACATATGCAGTAATTTCTTTGACATTGGCCTTAGGAACATTTTTCTAGATATGTCTCCTTATGCAAGGGAAACAAAAGCAAAAAGAAAGTATTGGGTGAGACTATATTAAAATAAAAAGCTTTTTCTTGGTGAAGGAAACCATTAACAAAATGAAAAGTCAACTTTCTGAATGGAAGAAAATATTTGCAAATGATGTATCTGATAAGAAGTTAATGTCCAAAATATATAAGGAATTTATACAACTCAACACACACACACACACACACACACACACACACACACACACACACACACATACACACACACACACAAAAGAAGAAAGAGAGAAAGAAATCCAATTAAAAATGAGCAGAAAGGGCACCTGGGTGGCTCAGTCAGTTAAGCGTCTGCCTTCAGCTCAGGTCATGATCCCAGGGTCATGGGATCAGGTCCCACATCAGGCTCCTTGCTCAGTGGGGAACCTACTTCTCCATCTGCCCCTTTCCCCTCTCATGTTCTCTATCTCTCATTCTCTGTCTCTCAAATAAATAAAAAAAAAAAAAAACTTTAAAGAAATGAGCAGAAGACCTGAATAGACATTTTTCCAAAGAAGACATACAGATGGCCAATTGACACATGAAAAGTTTCTCAACATCACTAATCATCAGGGAAATACTAATTAAAACCCACAATGAGGAATCACCTCACACCTGTCAGAATGACTCAGATCAAAAAAGACAAGAAATGAGAAGTATCGGTGAGAATGTGAAGAAAAAGGAACCCTCATACACTGGCAGTGGGAATGTTAAATTGGTATAGTCACTGTGAAGAACAGTATGGAGTTTCCTCAAAAAATTAAAAATAGGATTACCATATGATCCAGTAATTCCACCACTGAGTATTTACCTGAAGAAAATGAGAATATTCATTCAAATATATATGCACCTCTATGTTTATAGCAGCATTATTTACAGGAGCCAAGATATGGAAGCAACTCAAACGTCCATGAATAGATGGATGGATAAAGAAGATGTGGTATACACACACACACACACACACACACACACACACACACACACACACACTGGAATATTACTCAGCCATAAAAAAGGAACAAGATCTTCCATTTGCAACATGAATAGACCTAGAGGGTATAAAGCTAAGTGAAATAAATCAGACAGAGAAAGATAAATACCATATAATTTCACTCATATGTGGATTTAACAA
The DNA here is from genome assembly GCF_002288905.1 of Enhydra lutris kenyoni. Taxonomy (NCBI): domain Eukaryota; kingdom Metazoa; phylum Chordata; class Mammalia; order Carnivora; family Mustelidae; genus Enhydra; species Enhydra lutris. The sequence goes on along the minus strand of NW_019154116.1, from coordinate 20,038,445 downwards.
CAAAATAAATGAACAAAGAAAAAAAGACACAAAGCTGGACTCTTAAATACAGAAAACAAACTGGCAGTTACCAGCGGGTAGGTGGGTGGGAGGATGGGTGAAATAGATAAGGGGGATTACTGGGGGTAAACCCCACTTACTGGGGGTGCCTGGGTGGCTCAGTCTGTAAAGTGTCTGCCTTCAGCTCAGGTCATGATCTCAGCTTCCTGGGATCAAGTCCCACATCGGGCCCCCTGCTCAGGTGGGAGCCTGCTTCTTCCTCTCTATCTGCCTGCCACTCCCCCTGCTTGTGGTCACTCTCTCTCCCTCTCTCTGTGAAACAAATAAACAAAATTTAAAAAAATATATACTTACTGTGATGAGCACAGAGTAATGGTACAGACTTCTTGAATCATTATATCATACACCTGAAACTAGTATACCACTGGATGTTAATTATACTTTAATTAAAAATAATTAAAAAGGAATTCTGTTTAGACCCTGCTAATATAGTTCATCAACATTCAAATTGAGCTGTCACAAAAGAGTCAAATAGGGACTCCTGGGTTGTTTAGTTGGATAAGCATCTACCTTCTGCTCAGGTCATGATGCCAGGGTCCTAGGGTTGAGTCCTGCATTGGGCTCCTTGCTCAGAAGGGAGTCTGCTTCTTCCTCTGCCTGCTACTCCGCCTACTTGTGTTCTCTCTCTATATCTATCTATCTATCTATATAGATATATAGAGAGAGATAGATATCTATATAGATATATATAGAGAGATAGATATATATCTATATATATAGAGAGATATCTACATAGATTTATATCTATCTATATATATATATGTAGATATATATATATAGAGAGAGAGAGAGAGAGTGAGAGAGAGAGAGAGAGAGAGAGTCAAATATATGAGTCTGAAACTCTAGGCAGATACAAAATTAACTCTAGGAGAATTAGCCAAACCAATGAAATTGTGGATTCAAACTATATTATGGCAGGCAAAACCAAAACAATTCAATAACAAAGAAGCACCCAAAATTAATTTATATGTAAGCATCCTAAGTAGGAATAGTAACACTCAGTAAAACCTGTTACAATCTACTTTAGTCTTCATTCATCAGAAGACAAAACATTGCATTTATGGGTGCTGAGTAGTGCAGTCTGTTAAGTGTGTGACTCTTGGTTTGGCTCAGGTCTGATCTCAGGGTCCTGAGATTGAGCCCTGTATGTATTTCTCCCTCCCTTTTCCTCTGCAACACCACCCCCCCTCCCAGCCCTTGCACTCTCTCTCTCTCTGTCTGTCTGTCTGAAATAAATAAATCTTTAAAAAAAAAAAGAATGTAAAAAAAATTACTTAAATGAGAAGCACTGAAAGAAACTGAGGGTACTTAGCTTAAAGGAATAGAAACATAGTAGTCACAATATCTACTTTTTCATATTTGAAGTCCTAGATGATTTAGGAACGATTTGCTTTGTTTTGAATAAAATTTTGGAGAAGATTTATGAGGGACTCATATTAAATACAAAGAGATATTTTCACTGCACTTTTAGTAATCTAATCTGAAGTGTGTGAGTCTGTATCTCTTGCACTATTTATCTGCCTACTCCCCTTCACTAATGTAATTAATTGACTCATTGATACTCTCAAAAGTTGTTAAGAATTTGGCCTCTAGCTCACATAATGATACATCCTACATATAAGTTTACCTAGTAGGTCTTTACTCAAACTGGGACCCACTGGAGTATAAAGGAAAGCTTACTAATATTTAAAATGGAAAAACAGTCAAAAACAGTCGGAACGGACCTGTCCTGAGAAGATCCAGGATGCATGGTGAACCTACTCTCTTATAAATGATAAATCAACACCATTCTCACATCGCTTTCTTAATCTCCTTAACTCTTAATCCTCCGAGGATCCTTAATCCTCACCTCCAACCCTCTCTAACCACCCACATGCGTGGCCATAACCTGGATTGTCCCTCTTAACTAATTAACTTAATTAACTTAACTAACTAAGATTGTCCTTCTTAACTAATCCACTCAACCTATTCGAAACTGTCATATCTCAGGCTCTGAGTGAAATTCCTTATTCTTTCTTTTTTTGACTCCAGTATGAGAGACGGTTGATAAGTTTTGGCTTTAGCAGCTCAATATTCGATCTTGTGAACCATTTCTGTTTCACTGCTATATTTGCTGAGCAAACCCCAACTCAGCACCATTTTAGCAATGCAGATACCCATACCTTGCTATATGATTATTATGTGACTCCACAGGTCTGATTTCTTTAGCACATATTATTTCTTTAGCCTTTTTCTCTATGCTAAGTAATAACCCTTTGACATGTTCAGTTACCCTACTCTCTTCCTTCTCTTCTCACCATCCCTATCACATAACCTCCATTAACTAATAACACTGGAATAAACTGGAGTGGAATTTTTCCAAGTCCTGATCCTGAATCTATAAATATATATTTATTTTTACCAATTTTACTCCTGAAAGAATACAAATTGTTCCTGTTCAAAGGCAGTTTCTTTATTTGAGCCTTTGGTTTTCTCAAATATCCTCTGAAACATAGCTTCATCAGTTACCATCTTTATATCTAATGATTATTTCCTTAAATTTACAAATATGATCACATGTTTTACTTCCTTTTTTAAAAAGGAAAATAAATATCTTACTTTGATTCCTTCATATTGTTCCTCTTCCCGGCATGCTTCTAATCATAAGCTGTTTCAATTTCTTCACTTCCTATTTCTTTAACAGCTTACTACTATCTAACACCTGCCTCAAGGATATCAAGGAAACTTCTGCTTAGATTCCCAAGTCATGTATTGGTCACCACATTCAACATATCCTTGATAAGTACCTGATATGTGTCAGGCACTGTTGAATTTCTTAGACTTAATAATCAGAGGAAAGAATAAAGGAAACAAGGAGAATCTCTGCCCTCAAGTAGTTTATATTCTACTAGGCTGAACAGATTTTTTTTTTTTTCAGATTTTTTTTTTTTTAATCAATAAAAATACTCAGTAGATTCTTTAGTATGTGAGGAGCTGGAAAATTTTATATATATATATATATATATATACACACACACACACATATACACATATACATACATACATATATGTGTGTGTATACACACACACACACATACATGAAAAAGAACAAAATATGAAAAAATAAGAACATAGTAAGAGGAATCAGTACTGGACTGTAAAGTGAGTTACAATTTTTAATTGAGTTGTCATAATTGACCTTGTTGAGAAAGTGAGGGGGAGCATCTCCAACATGTTCAAGGAATACCGAAGAGATCAGTGTGGCTATAGCAGGGGAGGGCATAGCAAAGGATGAATTCACAGAGGTAATGGAAGACAAGAGTATGTATGACCTTTTGGGGCATTTTAAGATGAATGGTCTTTATTTGGAATGAAATGGGTGGTGTGCTACTTATTACCAAGACAGCGACATGATCTGACTTTGATTTCAGAAGTGTCACCCAGGATTCCATATTGAAAGAAGAATTTGGAGGGCAAGGGTATGCACTTGGAAGCATTTAGGAGTCTATTTTAATAATCCAGGAGGAAGTTGGAAAGATTTTGACCAATTTACTAACATATGGTGCTGTTGGAAGTACAGTTAGAAGATAGAAATGATCATATTCTGAATATGTGTCAAGGTGATTCCAACAAATTTGGACATTGGAGCTAAGAGAAAGGATGATTCCAGGGTTTGGGGCCCAACACCTGGATCTGATGGATTTTAGTTGGGGGTTTCAGAAAACATGAATAACAGCCACTACTCAGAGAGCAGCAAAGCCCTTCAAAGAAGAAATCTTGAGAGAGTCTTTCAGTACCTTACTACAGGGAATGTTATCCTCAGACAGCATCAGGGGCATCACCTAAAAGCTTGTTAGAGATACAGAATCTCAGTCTCATGCCCAATTTACTAAATCAGAATTTCCGCTTTCACCAGATCCCCAGGTGATTTATAAGTACGTTCAAGTTTGGAGAACACTGCTTTAATAACACGTAGTATCAGAGTACAAGAAGGAAGCATAAAACTGGCACACATGGAAAATTCTTTTTAAAAATAGGAGAAGCATTTTTGAATTGTAAACTGTTTTTAATTAAGAGGAAAGTTATTGAAAGTTTTTGCTGTTACCTCTTTTATATAGGAAATATGATGCTATAAGCTTTACATAAACTTAAATTTTCTATTTTTTTAAGAAATGAATTTATACCCATTTATTGCCCCTTTCTCAACTTCCCTGATTTATGTACCCTAATTTCTAATTCTCTTACTCCTGTTAGAAGTGTATTTAATGTAACCACAATCATATAAAGATTTGGCCACAAATGACCAGGGATGTCACTTAGTCCAGAATTCGTTTAGAAATATTGAAACAAACACCTCTGAAGCCTGCATAACAGATGCACATCATGTAGCTAGTTAGAGGGAGAGTTGGACTAGAATAAAAGACCACGGGATTCTTGAAGATAATTAAGTTGTGATTTTTTTAAAAAGTGCCCCGTAGCTCAGATTCCTATTGGTCACATAATTTTACCACAAATATGAATAAGTTGGCAAAAAATTCCCTTTCACAAAATACTTGTCAAAAGAATCTGTAAGCTCATAAAGAAAATAATTTGTGTTAATATACCCACAGTATGTGGCATATGTCTAGGACAATATCGTTAAAGTAAGGGGTGCTGTGTTAGCATGTTAATATTAGCTACTGTCATATATTTGGCAACAAATAAGTATTAAGAACATAAAATATAAATCTCGAGAAATCAAGTCTGGAAATGATTCTTAGTGCCAAATTGTACTTTTCTGGCATGTCGTGCCCCTGATCATACCTCTGGACTGCCATAGCACAAATGGGCAGAGAGGCCCCTCTCATCCTGGCCCAGCTAATATTTCCAAACTGGATTTTCACCAATTATTTTACAAACACTGGTGCAATATTCATACGCTCCACTCAAGACACATTTCCTTAACAATTTTTTAATAGTTATTTCTACCCTGTGGTTTTGTCCTATACCTAAAGTTGTCCTCCACCACACCCTCACTATCACCTGGTGAACTTTTCAATCTTGAGTGCTCATCTCAGGGCTATTTCCTTCTTTTTTTAATTTTTAAATTTTTTAAATTTTTATTATTTTATTTTTATTTTATCTTATTTATTTATTTATTTATTTTATTAACATATAATGTATTATTTGTTTCAGGGGTATAGATCTGTGATTCTTCAGTCTTACACAATTCACAGCGCTCACCATAGCACATACCCTTCCCAATGTCCATCACCCAGCCACCCACCCCTCCCACCCCCCTCCACTGAGCAACCCTCAGTTTGTTTCCTGAGATTAGGAGTCTCTTATGGTTTGTCTCCCTCTTTGGTTTCATCTTGTTTCATTTTTCCCTCCCTTCCCCTATGATCCTCTGTCTTGTTTGTCAAATTCCTCATATCAGAAAGATCATATGATAATTGTCTTTCTCTGATTGACTTAGTTCCCTTAGCATAATACTCTATGGTTCCATCCACATCGTTGCAAATGGCAAGATTTCAGGGGTTTTGATGGCTGCATAGTATTCTGTTGTGTGTGTGTGTGTGTGTGTGTGTGTGTGTGTGTGTGTGTGTGTGTGTATCACATCTTCTTTATCCATTCATCTGTTGATGGACATCTAGCCTCTTTCCATAGTTTGGCTATTGAGGAAATTGCTGCTATAAACATTTGGGTGCATGTGCCCCTTTGGATCACTACATTTGTGTCTTTAGGGAAAATACCCAATAGTGCAATTACTGGGTCATAGGGTAGCTCTATTTCTTCTTAAACAGTTTTCTGACTCATTATCAGCATAGAACTGATCTTTCTCTTTCTTACTTTCTGTAGAATACTTTCTTCTAGCTTTGTTATTCATCTTTATCATTGTATAAGATGACACCATGTATTGTGGTTATTAGGCAACTTGTTCAAATCCTTGATTGTAAGATCCTTAAGGACAAGAATAGGTTTTTGAATGTATGTTAACTCGATGGATAAGAATGCCACAACAATAAAGAAAATAGCTCAATTTTGTTGTATACTTATGCTTTAAGATATCTTATGCATTCTTACACATACTGCCTCAGAAGCTCGTGAAGCAGGTTCTATTAGCCTAAAGTGGTTAAGGATCTTGCTCAAACTCAGTCAACATGTGAGTTACATTTACAGGATTCACACTCCTGCTTCCAGAGACTGAGGTTGTATTGTTTTACAAAACCTTTTGACAAAGTGTCCAGAATTGTACAGATCTTTGGTTTATATCCTAAGTTTTCTTTCACTCCATGTAGCAACCTCTGGAAGCAGATGTGAATTCTCTGGGACTTTCTTCTCATTCTTTTCTTTTTTTAAAAGATTTTATTTATTTATTTGTCAGAGAGAGAGAGAGCAAGCAAGCAGGTGAAGCAGTAGGCAGAGGGAGAAGCAGGCTCCCTGCTGAGCAAGGAGCCTGAAGCAGGATTCCATCCCAGGGCGCTGGGGTCATGACCTGAGCTAAAGGCAGACACTCACTGACCGAACCACCCAGAGGTCCCTTTCTTCTCATTCTTACAACATTATAACACTTACATGACAGTGCTGTTAATTTTTCAATAAGATAATACACCTAAAGTTTGTGAACTAAAGGATCCATTTATTAAATCTTAGCCTCATCCTTATTTCTCATAGTAATAAGAAATTCTTCTTAGAGGTTATCACATTTTTTTTTTTCCTGCAGAGTGAGTGTTCAGTAAATTTTAAGGCAACTTGCATATAATGAAACCCAAACTACCTACATTTTACTTCCTTTGCGGAATGATTTTTCTTAGATCTATAGATGTGTGTCATAGTGAATCCTTGATTCATGATTAATGTTCCTTGACAATAGCAAATTTTATCACATTTTATGGGTCCTAGCAGGGAGATCCAGAAAACAAAACAAAACAAAACAAAACAAAAAACAAACAAACAAAAAAAACAGATTAGGAAATTATGTGTGCTTTAGGTTTCACATTTACCACGGAAAATTGACCTTTATCATTTTGTTCAATAGGAAAAATCTGTTATGCATCACTTAAAAAAAAAAAATTCCTGAGACAGGTTCCCATCATTTTTGGTCTATGAAAACAGTTTTAACAACAGAGATGAGTGACTTTTCTCTGAGAAGCCATATGCAATTGTGTTGTCAGTATGAGAACTAAAAGCATTTGGTTTATACATGTGGTATGGCTGTCTTAATCTTTTAGTTCATCAAATTCCAAGGAGTGAGCAAAAGGCAAAGATTGTAGCTTTAGCTGCCAAAGAGAGTGTGAATCATTTCTCCCAAGATTTTAAGTATCTTTTTTTAGCTTGGAGGCATAAACCAAACAACCTGAATGAAAACAGATTTAGTCTGTAACAAGAAGACAGAATTTAACCAGCATATGCTAAAGTGCCTTACCAAAATGGAACAAAAGTTTTGTGCATAAATGTTACTTAAAAAAAAAAAAAAAAAAGAAAGAAAGAAAGAAAGGAAAAAAGAAGTATGCTGTAAATTATTTACATTGTGTTCACTGGACCTTATTATAGCTGTAAAGGTTATGAGAACTCTACTCAGATAAAGAACTAGAAATTACAAAAACAATAATCTGTCATGAAGGTTTTCTGATATATATTGATCAATATAGGCTTTTTTAGTAAAGTCATCTATGTATCTCTAAGGCTTGTATAGCCAAGTTAGTTATATATTACTTCATATTTTCATTGGATTAATCAGTTTTTACTAAAATAAATTATTATATTTAAATACTATTTAACTTAGCATTTAGTAATAATAATCTTACAGTTCAATGAAAGAAGTTAAGAATCTTAGAATTAACTCAAATATATGTAGAAATTTAGTTTAGAATAAAGATGAGATTTCAGATAAGTATGGAAAGAACTGATTATTCAAAGATGGCTGTAGAAACAGCTGGATATTTGTCCATCTAATCATCCATCTATGATACAAATGGATCAGTACTTTACACTTTAGGACAAAATAAATTACAAGTGGATCCAAGTTCTAAGCATAAAAAAACCACAAAGAAATAGTAAATATACAATACAATGTAAATACTAAATGCCAAATAAATAAATAAAAATATTAATTAATCTCTTTAAATTATTGATTAGAAAATTATTCTGAACCCTCATCAAAAGTCTAGAAGTCATAAAAGTTTGATAATTAGGCTATATAGTTGAAAGACTAATATATATTCAACATACTGTAAACCAAGTTAAAAGTAAAGATTTAACACATATAAGAGATAGAGGCATATTAAAAAAATAAATAGATGTATGTTTTAAATATTAGAAGCTCTTGCATATCAATATAAACCCTTAGCAACATAAATACAGAGGACTTTCCTTCAGCTCTCTTTGTATATATTTCCTTATCAAAGAAGTCTTCCTTGACAACCCCATACCAAAAAAAAAAAAAGCATCCTGAAAAAGTTAACAGGTTAACTTGAGGGTAATTGTATATTCTTTGCAAGCTCCAAGAAGGGCAATACCACATATTCTATATTTAGTTTATTATTATATCCTAGCCCACGGATCATTGCCTGGATTATGGTCTTTAAATAAAAATTTTGAATGAATGAATGGATCCAGGATGAAATGTAAAGAGACATGATAAGTAAGAGAAGGATTAGCTTGGGAAGAATGAACACAATATTTTTCAGAGACAAAAAAGTAAAGGTGTATATGTATGCATGCATGCGTGTGTGTGTGTGTGTGTGTGTGTGTGTATTAATAGGAAACAACCTAGGTTATAACCTTAGCACAATGCTTATCAAGCACTGCTGAGTGAACATTTGATATTAGATGATATGAATTTGTAGAGAGCTGGATGAGTTTGATTTTGCAAAATTCCACATAATTGCTCAGCTGTCTAAAATCAAGAATAGAGAAATAAAATAACTGAAAATGTCTTGGCTTACAGTTTGACAAGAAATGATTTCAAACAGTGAATAAGGGAATAATTTCATGATTAGAGAGTATGCATATTCAAACAGGTTTATGGTTGGCCCAGCATAGGCAAATGAAGCTGGAAATAGGGTTACCACGTCAAGAGATAATGAGAGTTTGGAAAACACAGAGGAACAGTGAAGAGGAAATTTGTAAAATAATGGAAAAGGAAATGTTGAAACAGATTTGAAATCTTCTGTAAGACTTGATATTTTACTTTCTCTTTCAGTGCCAGCTTCTCTGTCTTCAGTGCCATACAAAGATAGAGAAAGCTATGGAATCAAAGCTCTGCAATGTTTCAGTGCATGTAACATTTCCAGGATGACCTCATTCAATTTTCTATCCATCATTGAGATCTATACTCTCATGATTTCCAAATGTGTACCTTCAATTTTATTCTTTGCTTTAAAATCCAGATGCATAGGGTAACTTCCATTCAATTTTATTAGTTGAGGACTATTAACAGGAAACATTTTCCATTCTCTCTATATATATTTTTTATTTTTAATTTTTTAAATTTCTTTTCAGTGTACCAGAATCATTCTATATATTTTTTAACAGAAAAGGATTCAATTCATTAATCAGATGCTTTTAAAATCTTTGGAAGAACTGGAGGTGTAAGCGCAAGGTTAAGACCCTAGAAGCCACAACAAGAATTGTTGAGTTAAAGAATGCACAACTGTAGCTCTGATCCATGTACCAAAATGTTTTTTCTACCTGAGCCCCCGCTTCTTGATGCATGGAAGATGGGAACTAGATTGCTTTAGGATTCAATGTCATCACAATTACAGTTGGTGGGGGAAGAGCCAATCAACTGAAAGATGGTCTCTCTAGCCAACTCTCTTGTGCATTCTAAATGTTCTATATGTACATCTAATTGGAACATGCCTATTTTATATCAATAGGGTAAAAACAGAGTATTTTAGAAAGCTGTTTTAGCTTTTGCAGTCTCAGAGTGGAGATGGATGGCTATGAAGAGAGAAGCTGGGATGCTGGGTGGAATGATTCATGATTACTTCTTGAATATATCAGCCTGGATGTTCCATAGATAGTTCAACATCAGAACAGAAAACAGACATTTTTGTCTGTCAAATTGTTTCCCATTTTAAGCGTCTTATCCTGGTTAATAGCACCATCTAGGAATCTTCTTTTCTTTTTTTTTTAATTCTTCTTTCCCCTACTTCCAGCTCCTATAGATAAATATGTTTTGTTGGTTCTAATACTTAAATATCTTCTGAACCTCCTTATATCTCTGTATAGCATTCTGTTGACATATTTTTATGCATGATTTGGGATAGATTTTCAGCTCTTTTATGTTCATTATTTATGTCAGTGATTGAAAAGACCATAAAATGTTTCTGATTAAGTTACCTGAAACAAATACATTTTAAAAATATTTACTTGAATTTACTGAACAATTTTAATACAGATATATGTATTATATATTCTCATTTTTAGATACTTATTTTTTCTACAGAAAATATTTTATCTTCAAGAAAAAGTAAAACTTAATATGTTTGCAATATAGATTGTCTTATTGTGATTTGTGCTAAAAATATTTTTTAATCTGTGGCCAAGGAAAAGAATAATCTAGAATGCTAGAATTGTAAAAGTTTTTAAGTTATTTTAGACTTAGTTTGTGAATTTTTCAGTCCAATTTTATTCCATTTTACATATTTAATTTATGTTTTAAAAAGGCCTGATGATAAAAGTTGCATATTCCATGTTATGATAAAATAAATAAAGGCCTCTGAAGATGTCCTCATCCCAATCAGTGGAACCTGTGAATATGTGATTTTATTAGAAAATAAGGGACTTTTCAGATGTGACTAAGTTGAGGACCTTGAAATGGGGAAATTATCCTGGATATCTGGATGATTCTAATATGATCATAGAATTCTGATAAAAGGGAGGTAATTGAGTAGGGTCAGAGATTAGAAGATGTGAAGCTAGAAGAAGTTGGAGTGATACACTTTGAGGATGGAGAAAGGAACCAGAAGCCAAGAAATGCAGGTGGCCTCTAATAATTGGAAAATGCAGGGAAATGGGTTCTGCCCTGAAATTTTCAGAAGGAAAAAGCCCTGCTAACACCTTGATTTTAAACTTCTTATTTTTGCAACTACAAGAGGGAAAACAAATGTTATTAAGCTACTAGACTTGTGGTGATTTATTATAGCAACGATCAGAAACTAATACACAACTACTAATTACAGCAACTGACTTCAGTCTGACATACTGTATTATGATAGATTTCTATGAGAGTAAACATTTGACTTGAATTGGAATGTAATCTCACACCCAGTAGCATGCCTGGGCCTTCAAGAGAGCAAGATTGTGGCCTCTGCTGAGAAATTAGTGAAAGTCAACCAGATTGAAATTTGTATTGTGCACCTGATTTTTTTCCCATAGTGTCAACATCTTACTTTTCGCTTAGTGACATCAGAATAGTTTACTCTTCACGTATTTATTGATGTCAGAGTCATCAGAGAAATACAGCCATATCCATTAGCGATACATTCATTATAAAGATGTAACATGTGGTTTGCAGCATGAAAAACATGCTCAATAAAATACAAGTTTAATACACTGATATTCAGAAAGACTCTCCTACTTTTTCAATAGTCTATAAAACAGGTTTTCACAAAGAAGAAAGCCCAGTTGAGAGAAGATGGGGTGTTTCCCAGCCACATGCTTAGTGAAGAGAAAGTTGAATAAATATGAAACCAGATAAAATATACAAACCTTGTAAAGTGGAAATGCCATTTTGGTAAGGCATTTGCAGAGAACAAAAGAGAGAGTATAAATAAACTTGTCTTTAAGGAGCGATTATTCTCCAATTTGTTTTTCTGGAAATAGTCATTGCTTGAAGATAATGAAGCCCATTTACGTTTTTCTGAGTTAAGTGGCCTAAATTGAATACATACTATTTTTATAGTTAGGAAGTAAAATCACTAAAATCAGAGGACTTTAAACATTTGTGATAGACTGGGTCGGAAAAAGGAAAATATCAACCAAGAAAGAACTGGAATGCCATTAGGAATCAATCATTACGGGTGGAATGACTTAGAACAAGGGCATTCTTGTCTCTCACACTGCTCTCCAAGTGGCAAATAAAACACGGTAATTTTCCACTTCCACTTCTCATCACTATCTTAGTGCTGTTTTGAAAACATGGGCTCCTGATCCGTGGTCTACCTGCCACTCAACTGTGACAGACAGAATGTTGGTATCCTTTCCATGTCCATTCCACCTTCCTGTGTGCCTGAGAGGCCATAAGCCTGGATATCCTAGGGGCTAGCCAAGGCTTCGTGCTGTCAAGCTCTGTCCATTTCTTCACATGCTGTTTATTCTCAGAATTGTGATGACAATTTTGTCAGCTGAATGTGTACATTCCCTACCTAGGCCCTGTGTTCCTCACCTTGCTGACTAAAACATTTCTTGTCAGTATGAATTCCATCTTCACAAATGGATCTAGTGTGAACTCCCATCCTCTCTCTTACTTTTTTGTTTTAAGATTTAGTTTTTTAGAGAAGTTTCAGGTTTACAACAAAATTAAGAGGAAAGTGCAGATATTTATCATTTTCTCCAGTCCCCACACATGCATTACCTCACCTATTATTAACATCACTCACCAGAATGGTACCTATGTTAAAGCAAATGAACCCATATTGATGCATCATCATCTTCATCATTGACATCATCCAAGAGTTCATAATTCATGGAACAGTTCATTGTTGTTGTACATTCTAAGAGTTTGGACAAATATATAATGACATATACCCACCATTATAATATCATACAGAGTATTTTCACTGCCTTAAACATTTTCTGTGCTCTCCCACCACTCTTCTACCATTCTGCCAACCTACCCTTGACGACCACAGATCTTTTTACTGTCTCCATAGTTTTGTCTACTCTAGAATGCCATATAGTTGGAATTATACAGTGTTCAGTCTTTCAGACTGGCTTCTTTCCATTACTAATATGCATTTAAGTTTTTTCCATGTCTTTTCATAGCTTGGCAATTTATTGATCCACTCACCTATTGAAGAACATCTTGATTGCTTCCAATTTCTGACAATTATGAAAAAACCTGCTGTAAACTCACCTTACTTTCCCATAAGTGACAATTCTTTCACTTTTCAATATATGACCATTCCAATATAGATCATATATGTGGTACCATTGTCCTCATGACATTTAGAAAATTTTTTTAGATTCTTCATCTATTTAACAAACATTTATTGAAAGTGAATGAGAATAATACAAATATATTTCTTCTGAAATAAATCATTTGAAATAACTTATTGAAAGATCATTGAAAGTAACTTAGTGGGAATTTTTAATAAAGTACTAGTAATCTTTCTTTACACTCAATGCTTTATAATTCCTTAAGATATATGTGTGTTTTATCATATTTGAATTATAATATGTGATTTATCATGTTTAAATTTTTCCATTCTAGTATGACTGATTATTCAAAACTCAGCTCTAAAAGATCAGATCAGCTGAAAAAAACTAAATTAGTTTAATTCATTCATAAATGTTAGATATTTTGTTACATTCTGTTATATTCCTTAGGTATCATTCTCAACGTTAACATTATGAAAAAAAATAGAAACCGTTTTCAACTGTAAATTGTTTTTAAAATAATGCTTTGTAACCAGGGGTGCCTGGGTGGCTCAGTGGGTTAAAGCCTCTGCCTTTGGCTCAGGTCATGGTCTCAGGGTCCTGGGATCGAGCCCTGCATCGGGCTTTCTGCTCAGCGGGGAGACTGCTTCCTCCTCTCTCTCTGCCTGCCTCTCTACCTACTTGTGATCTTTCTCTGTCTGTCAAATAAATAAATTAAATCTTAAAAAAATAAAATAAAGTAAATAAAAAATTTAAAAAAAATAATGCTATGTACCTAGATAGTAACTTAATTCTAAAATAAAAAAAAATGTGTTGGGATTTCAATGAGTATGGCTTGATGGAAATTGAATATACAGTTCCTGGAAAGCAGGGAATAGGATCTGTAATGTCCCCAGGATATCAGGAATTGCCTAAGACCATAAAACTGAGTAAGTTGATCTCATAAAAAATTGAAGAGAGAAGTGACATGGTAAAGCACAATAATGGAGTGATTACAATTACTTTGAATTCCAAAAGAAAATAAAGTTGTGTATTCTGGTAGAAGAAACCCCTAGCATTTTTTTAATAAACTAGTTAGAGATAATAGAACTGACTGATGCCAGGTCAACACAAAGCTAATTTTCCATTTTCATGAGGAACAGATGGTATGGATGGACATGAAAATTGGTTTCATAGAGGGGAAAATGGTTTAGTTTGGCGAGTTTATTTCAGAAAATATACTTCAGGATCTAGACTTGTGTAGCCATTTTGAGAATGTTCTCCCACAGATATGATTGATTAAGGGGTAATCATGACTACGTGTGCAATCTGTGGAAGAACATCGAGATGCATCCCTTTGAGAAGATCCTCTCCCTAGCCAGCTGGGTTTGTGGAACATGTTTCTGAGAATTTTTATATATTTTTTTTAATTTAATGGAAGCTTAGTAAACAAGGGAAAAATCACATAATAAATTAAATTAGAGATCCGTTGTATTGCTTGATACTTGTACCTTATTACATATGAATAATAATTACAGAAAAATAAAAGAAGAGGTCATAGCCAATGCTCTTTGAACAAAGACTTTTTGAGAAAAATTAAGAAGCATTTGTTTAAAGATAATCAAATAAAATTTTGTCAAGGAGGCTGTATTTTTACTTGGAAAAATTTATTTTATTTAATGTAGAAATGAGACTGAAGGACCAGAAGGCTCAGGTTGAGCTTTCATCTTTCCTTCCAGTGAAAAGTTCTGATTTGAAAAAAGTAAGGGAAGTAAGGGAGATGAACAGCCAGCTATAAATAGTATGCCAAATAACAGTTTTTACAAACTTGGGCCTACATCAAAAAGTGGCAGAAATGGCAGAAAGATAAGCTCACGTTTTTGTCATGGCAATCTCTATTCTATCAAAAGACCTTTAACATGAACATGGTGAGGAGAAAGAGTGTAGCCCAGAAGAATTTTTAAACTGGGTATAAGTGAAGACAACAGATGTGGTATCTAAAGATGATTGGTAAAAATAGAAAAAAAAAGTTATTTCCTAGTAATTTCAAGGAAAATAATTATAAATGTAAGTATGTAGATACAAAATGTATTTTTAGATGCAAATAAGGTAGATTATGAGTGATAAACAAAGTAATATGAAATTTTAATGCAAGACATAAATACCACATGGTAATACCATAATACTATATAGAGTGGAGATCATGACTTCATATACTATTAAAATGAATCTTATTCAAAGAACAATATCTAATAATAAGAAAGAAAACATATAATTGGGTATATCAAGAGAGCATCTACCTATATGGAAAAATAATTCATGAATTTAAGGATAGATCTATGGATGATGAAAATAATTGAGGGGGGCAGATTGAAATGAACTGGTAAAAACATTGTAGCTCTACCAACTAGAGGGTAAATATTCAGAGAGCTATGGTTTAATATTATCTTAGTTTGAATTCATATGCACTAGAAATACCGAGAGGAACTCCTGTTCTGAACTAAAATCTAATGAAAATGTAGGAAGTAATTATTGATTTCCACATAACATAAAATCTGAGAAGAAAAAGAAAATTTACTCCTGGAGCTCAGCTTAAGAAAGGAAGTAAACATTTCACGTGTCAATATAACCATGATATTACCAGATTGTATTTCAAAAAAACTGCAGAAATTAAATTATACCATCTTTTACTTAGAAAATAGATTTGTTTATTAGAACATTTTGACAGCTAAAGGCTCTGTGTCGTACAATAGCTCTCTAGGACTAACTTTCCTTGTATAACTGAAACTTTGTACCATTTGACTAATATTTTATGGTTTCCTCTTCCCCTATTCTCTAACAATCACCATTCACTATCTGCTTCACTGAATATGACTATTTTAGATTCCTTACATATGTGGTATCATGTAGTATATTTGTGTTCATGACTGTCTTATTTCACTTAGCAGAATGTCCTCCAGATTTGTCAGTTTTATTGCAAATGGCAAGATTTCCTTTTTTAAGGCTGTGTAATATTTCATTAATGTATATGCTATAATTTCTTTAGCCATTTACCCTAAAAATGATATTTAGAGGAGAGGTTCTAAGCATGCTGTTTGTTGGGTAGGCTTTGTGCTGTATTCTGCAGGAGGGTGGTTCTGTTGCCAGGGGACACAGGAGGATGGGTGGGCCTGATGCCAAGGTCTGCAGGCGGCTATGCATAGTTCCAGGTCCCTCAGCAGGTAAGCTTGCTGCTGGAGGTCACAGGTGAGAGTTATCACAATTTTAAAAGCTTTCAATGATTCAAAATTTTACCATAACTTTATGAGAAATCAATTCCCACATATAAACAAGAAAACAGATGCAGAAAATATTTAGATGAATTGAAAAATTATAAACAGTAATTATAGGAGGAGAAGTTAACCCTAAGGAGTATCACACCAGAGACTGCTATATTGCCACTTTAGATATCTGTCCAACTTTTAGAACAAATTGGAAATTAAGCATTTCTACTTTATAAGTAATAAACTGTATAATCATTTATTTTATTACATTATAAAAGTTCACAAAACTTTGATTAGTAGATGCAAAGAAATCTCCATAATAGATTTATTTTTAACATAATATGTACAAAAAACAGACCATTGTACACATAAACAAGTCAGAAACTGATGTGTGAAATAAAATTAAAAGAATGGTAAAAGCAACAGTCAAAGTTCAAACACTGTTGTGAAAGCTTCTAAGGAAAACCAATAATTGTTTTACTTTGTTTTAGGATTGTTCATTTGTTTTAATCTGTAATCGAAGAAAAAGATAAAAAAGAATAATACCAATGTTGGTACCAAAGGCCACAATAATGAAAAATGAGAGAGAGAACTTTTCTGTTTTGTTTTCTTCTGAACTTTAGAGGAAAATCCGTTGTAGATTGAAAACTGGAAAATTAAAAAAGAAAAAAAAGGAAAACACCTAATGACCATAAGTGACTTTTTAAAATCTCTGCATAATTTCAAGGTTTCACGTGTATTTTAGTGCTTGCCAAATATGTATCGTTTTAAATTTTTTGAATTTAAGATGAAAAAAAGCCAATTGCTTTCTTGTTCAAACTGGGGTGAGGATGGGAAGACAAATTCTAAAAAAACAGGATAGTCAACCTCATGCTGACTTCTTTTCAGATTCCAGAACAGAGTATTAAACAAATTTCATGACCACTCGAGTAAGGTAACAGTGATCACTGTAAGAAACATAGCTTACAGAATCTGTAGCAATCTACACTGAAATTTGCATCCCTTTCTAAATGTTTCTATCTAGAGAATGTAAAAACATAATGTAACTTGGTGTCAGTATGGAATATGGCAATATATCTTACATTAATTTTGTAAAGTGGGTTTTATCATGACCTATGTTTGCACAGTTGTTCAAATGACTGATTGTAGACTGAGTTGCAAATGGAAAAGACACTTGACCTAGAAACAGAAGGCATGGATTTGAGTATTTTCTCTAGTCTCTTTGATTAATAAATCAATTCCACAAATAAATATATACTGGAAGAAAAAAATAACTCAATATCTCATCTGTTAAAGAATAGAAAATGACTTCTTCCGTAGAACTAAAGTTTTGTAAAGATTAAATGTAGAAGAATATATGGAACTGCTTCATAAACTGCAGCACACCCAAGGGGGAAAAATAGTTCTTTATGATAGACCAATAATTGCTTACTTATATTACCTTCCACTTGCCTGCAACATATCACAGGAAATACTGGTTTGCCATTGTACTTACTTTTTATTTTGTTTCCTTTATCCTTCTTTTGTGTTACTTATTTCTAAAATCTGGTGCTTGGAAGCTAAAACTCTATACTTATTCTTACATTGGATGTCCCTGTATTTTAGGTATTTATATATTGTTTAACAAATCAATCATAAATAGCTCTAGTCACCTTCCAGACTTATTTTTCAGATTTATTTTTACAATACAAACAACTTGGAATAATTTTCCTTAGATCATTTCTCCCTTTTTACATGGAATTATTATCTAGTATTTTAGAACAATTTTCTTTTATTTATCCTTTTATTTCCTCCAAATGATTCATCATGATTTTTGTTTTATATAATATATTTTTTTAATTTTTTAAATTTTATTTCCCAACATGTTTACTTATTTATTATTATTCCATTTCCATTCCTTTCTGGAATAAATATCTTCCCTCAATGTTTAATTTTATTATCCCTAAAATTCAAGATTAAAAATTTCATTTTTTGTAGAGCTGTGGCTTAGAACTATCTTCATTTTTAAAAAATCTAAATATTTATTTTCTTTCATTGCAAGTGATAGTTTGGCTAATCCTTGATTTCTAGCTTGATGGTGTTTCTCTCAGCACTTTGAAGAAACTATTTAACCCTCTTGGCTTCTATTACTGTGCTAGAACATCTCTGTCAAATTGTTTCATTGTTTTATGTTTCCCTCTTTAATCTCTGCTTTTTTTTTTCCAAAATTTCTTTTTGCTTATGTTCAGCCTTTGCTAACATCGTCTCCCACTAGAGGTATAGTGAAATATATGTTGGATCTTCTCATTATATCCTTCCTGTCTGCTAATTTTTCTTGTGGTTTCCATCTTTCTCTTTTTGTGCTTCTTTAGTATAAAGTATTTAATGCCAAAAACCAGGCTAGAAATTCTCTTTTCTATGTGCTCTTTTGTCCCACTCTTTGAGTTTTTTAATCCAATGAACACATATTTTTCATTTTTAGAATTTCTATTTGTTAAAAATTCTCAATATTTGTTACAATTCTCCTGTGTTCTTGAGATATAGTTGTTTCGTACTCACTTTATACTATCTGACCTTTCTGACAGTCTGATTCTGCTAATTTGTTACTTCTGCTAAAACATTTCTTTAATTATGGTATATTTTTGCTATTTGAAATATAAGTTCCTATTCAGTGGAATGTTACCAGTTAGTGCACGATGAGTCTTTATTTTTATTTTTTTTTTCTAAAGAGAGAGTCATTTGAATTTTATTTCATCAGGCACGTCAGTTATTAGGACTATATAATAGTGACTTATTTGTCAAGGTTTCAAAAACATGCAAACATGTTAATTTAAATCCAAGCAGACATCAGAGAAGACCTGTAGTTACCACAAGTCAGGTAAGAGCACTTTTTTTTCTTCTCCCAGAGCCCAGGAAACATTCAGTTTGCATGTCACCATCTTTGGTTCTGCATACATTTTTCCTAATGCACAGTTTCACTGAGTATTGGTTCCTTAAAGTGGCCTATTTTTCTCTTTTTGAAGCCCAGATTACTTGGTTGCTGAGATAATTGAATATTCTTCTACCCTCCGAACTAGAACACCACTTGTTACATTTGCTTTCTATTTTGTTTTCCAACCTTCTCTCCATTTTTGGTCCTTCACTATTTCTGTATTTTTGTCATGTGAAAGCTCATCTCTGAATACAAAATTGTTTTTTTCAGATGTTATCCAGTATAGTTCATTTCTTTAAAGATCTTATTTATTTATTTGACAAACAGAGATGACAAGTAGGCAGAGAGGCAGGCAGAGAGAGGAGGAAGCAGGCTCCCTGCTGAGCAGAGAGCCCAATGCGAGGCTGGATCCCAGGACCCTGGGATCATGACTTGAGCCGAAGGCAGAGGCTTTAAACCACTGAGCCACCCAGGCGCCCCTAATTTTTTGTAGAGGAATGGTTTCAGATTATATAATTTGACACTTTTATGAAAATGGAAGAAGTGTCTATCGGTGATTAATAGAACTTATTCTGTTTACCTTAATTTGTTTATTCTTTCTTAATATTTTGTTATAAATGGAGAAGATTTACTTAGAATATTTGTAGAATGAAGAAAGCTAGGATAGCTAATGTGGTAAAAACAAAAACAAAAACAAAACAAAAAGAAAAAAACAGAAGACAAACATCCACAGTGAAGTAAAAACAGAAACAGGATCAAATTTAGTATCAGTGAAATTCTCAAGTGTGACTTAAAACATGCTGGAATGACTGCTTTTGTTATAGCATCTTGAAAACCATGGTCTGTGTGGGACAAGGAAAAATTACTCCCCCCCCCAAAAAAAAGGAATCAGAGGTCTTCAAATATTTTAGTAATGGTGAAAGAAAGACATTTTGTATGCTGCTCTGAAAGATGAGTTAGAATTAAAAAATCAGGACTGCAAAGGGAAAAATGCTGGATCAATATCTATCTATCTATCTATCTATCTATATATATATCCTTAAGACCTTTTTGATAATTAGAGATTTTATCAAAGAATTGCCTTCTGTCCAAAGCATTTACAATTATTACATAAGGGAATACATGAATAACTACTTAAGATGCTGTAGATGAGGTTCCTGTTCTCAGGGAAATCTCACTGGTTGCATAAGTGTTCCTGAAAATCTGAGTCTATGATTCTATGATTAGGTATTTTCTGTTTGTTTCTAGGAAAATTTTAAAATGTGTCACCCACTCGCTGATTATGAAACATATATACAGCCATTATATTGAGTGAAATGTTTTTTTACTATACGATTCTTAATGCTACAACTTGTATTAGATGATTCAAAATACTTGAAACAAATTATTAGGTTGCCAAGTTATGTGATGTATTACATCGGGCACTTCAGATTTCCTAAAAAAAAAAAGTTCAATGGCTCTACAGTGCTTTAGAAAAGCTCACAGGAAAGAAAACCTGTATAAGCTCTTATCCCCTACATACATATCAAATATAAATTTGACATTATATGTGATAGAATAATAAAGACATAATAAAATTTTATGTCTCAGTTTAGAAAAATCATCTTCATCTTTTAAATGCAATATCAATAGTTAGCTGTGTGTCAAGACTAATACAGATTATGTTAGCTAGCTTATTCACACACATTTACAATTTTTAGCTAAATGTGCTCAGCTTGGTTTTATATATTTAGCCCTTCTACACATACTTATTGAGCATATTATTTTTGTGAAGGGTTCACAGGTGCTATACATACAGTGAAAGGAGAAAATATAATTAAGCATATTTTAATAAGATTATGTTATAGTGAGCAGGAAATACATTAAAGAACCACCAAATAAATACAAAAATAAACCTTGGGAAATTTCTAAGAGAGGCATTTGGTAAGATAAAATATTTATTAGAGGAATTTATCAGGGAAAACATCTCTAAGTAAATGATGATTGATCTGAGACCTGTAGGCATTAATTAGATTAAAAAATAATAAAGGTGGGGTAGAATTATGAAAATAATTTCAGGAAGAGAGAACATCCTGCGAAAATTACCTATTGGAGGTTACTGAGCTACAGACACTGAATGAAGGTCCTGTGGTTGGATTATAGAAAATGAGCAATGAGTGTGCCTGGGTGGCTCAGTGGGTTAAGAATTTGCCTTTGGCTCAGGTCATGATCCCAGGGTTCTGGATCCAGCCCCATGTTGGGCTCCCTGCTGAGCAGGAAGCCTGCTTCTCCTTCTCCCAGCTCCCTCTGCTTGTTTCCCCTCTCACTGTCTCTCTTTGTCAAATAAATAAATAAAATCTTAAAAAAAAAAAGAAAGAAAATGAGCAATGACATCACCAAGGTGAGATTTGCCAGAATTATATCAGTATTTTTCTATAAAAGAATAACTTCTATAAATTCTGAATTTGAAACCCAGCAATGAAAACAAATATTATATAAAATTGTGTTATATAGACTAACTCCTTTTATTTTTTTTAAAGATTTTTTATTTATTTACTTGACAGACAGAGATCACAAGTAGGCAGAGAGGCAGACAGAGAGAGAGGAGGAAGCAGGCTCCCCGCTGAGCAGAGAGCCCCATGTGGGGCTCGATCCCAGGACACTGGGATCATGACCTGAGACGAAGGCAGAGGCTTTAACCCACTGAGCCACCCAGGTGCCCCAAGACTAACTACTTTTAGAAACATTTACATATTTAACTCTAATACTTTTATTTTATTTTTAAAGTAACTGCAGTGTTTTTTAATTTTTTTAATTTAATAAAATCTAAGTTTATTTTTATTGTTTTAGGTTTTTATTAAAAAGCTAGTTAGTTAACTTATAATACAATATTGGTTTCAGGAGTAGAATTTAGTGAATCATCACTTACATACAACACCCAGTGCTCATTACAAGTGCCCTCCTTAATACCATCACCCATTTAAACTATCACCCCACCCACCTCCACTCCAGCAACCTTCAGTTTATTCTCTAGAGCTAAGAGTCCCTTATGTTTTGCCTTCCTTTCTTGTTATTTTCCCTTCCCCTATGTTCATCTGTTTTGTTTCTTAAATTCCACATGTGAGTGAAATTGTGTGGCATTTGTCTTTCTCTGACTGACTTGTTTCACTTAGCATGATGCCTTCTAGCTCCATCCGTGGCATTGCAAATGGCGAGATTTCATTCTTTTGGATGGCTGAGTAATATTCCATTATATGTGGGTCCACTTTTGTCTCATTCTCTGTACACACACACACACACACGTACATATAAATATAATACATATTTATGTACATACACACACACACACACACACACACACACTCATACATATATGCATGCCACTTCTTTATCCATCCATCAGTTGATGGCATTTGGGCTTTTTCCATAATTTGACTATTTTTGAAAATCCTGGTATAAACATCATAGTGTATGTGCCCCTTTGAATCATTATGTTTCTATCCTTTTGGTAAATCTATAGTAGTACAATTGCTGGATCATAGGATAGTTCTATTTTTAACTTTTTGAGGAACCTCCACACTGCTTTCCAGAGTGGCTGGACTAGTTTGCATTCCCACCAACAGATGAGATGTTGATCTTTTTTAGTTCCTAGATTCTGTATGCTCTTCTTAAACCTCGAGCCTGATGGATTTTGGACTGAAATTTATACCAACTGGCCCTTCTGGTTTTCAGACCTTCATTCATGGCTTAGAATTACACATAGAGAGGTGCCTGGGTGGCTCAGTCAGTTAAGCATCTGTCTTTGGCTCATGTCGTGATCCTAGGGTCCTGGGATCAAGTCCTGTGTTGGGCTCCCTGCTGAGCAGTGAGTCTGCTTCTCCCTCTGCTTCTCCACCTGGCTTGTGCTCTCTCTCTCGTTCACTCTTGCTAACTCTTTCTCTCAAATAAATAAATGAAATCTTAAAAAAAAAAAAAAAAAGAGCAACTACATATAAATTCTCCTGGGCTTCTAGTTTACTAACTGCAGGTCTTGGACATCTTAGCCTCCACAAACAAGTGAATTAATTTTTTATTGTAAATCTTTCTTCCTTCCTCCCTCCATCTCTTTCTTGCTCTCAACTCTCTTTCTCTCTCACCTAAAGGAAATAGTTTTGTTAAAATGAAAGTCAATTTTTATGCACATTTTAATATTTGATCTTCACTTTGATATAAATCTTAAAAAATATAATCTATACTCTGGTATGTACTATATTTCAAATATTGTGTCATTACATGGGTTGCTTAGTTGTTTTTCCCAGTTAGAATTTTTGAATTATTTTTGTTTTTGAAAGAGAATTAAATGAATAAAAATGATTTATTTCTACACTGCAAAATTACTTGCTTAACATTATCAATAAGTGTATCTTATCTACCACAGTAGAATAACAGATGAATGCCTTAGTATCTGCCCATCAAACACCAACATAAAGAAAATAAAAGAGTAGGTGTGTTTTTGTTAAGAAACTAGAAAACTCAAGCTCTCTTCTAACTGCCTAAATAATCTTATAAAAATTTCCTCTTTTTCTTATTTTTTGTTTGTTTTACTCATCTATGAAATGTTATTTGGACTAAATGGTTCAAAAGATTCCTACCACTCAACTTTTCTGATAGCAGATTTCAAAAATATATAAAATGTTTCATTTGTAGCAAACAAAATAAACCTTGGGGAAAAGATATTTCAGAAAAACAAAATGTAACCTGAGGCATATATGTGCAATGAAATTACAATCAAAACTTGTCAAAACTTAGTCGATTATTGAAATGAAGTATAAAGAATAACTATGTATGTGAATATCATATCATTTCATTTTTAGAACCGATTGTTTCTTTACAATTACCTAATACATGATGTTCAAAGTGTTGGGCCTCCAGATGGTTAAAATTGGGATTATTTGTATGATTTGCTCGATTCAAGGTTCTCTTCCTCAAAACAAATGCAAAGAGAATTAATGTTTCAAACAACATAATCAGTTTCACTTTACTGAAGCATTCTTTAATGACAAATATATAACAAATAACAAAGCTACAGAGATCTCAGATAAATGGTACTCTTTAACTTTTAAAATTTTATTAAGTTGATGGAATTCTATTAAGAACTCTATTTGGCTGCAGATTGGGATTCTAAAATGCAAACAGTCTTCTTCATTTGCCTCCTTTTAATCTCTCTTACTTTAAAACAAAATAAAACAAAACAAAACAAAAACAGTATGGAAAGAAATTCCATTTTCACTTTTAAACCATATTTTAGTTAGAATATCCAGTGATTTTCTTTCATCATTGCAGAGTTTGAAGTCTCTTCTGGCAAGCCAAAGAACTATCTGCTTCATTTTCACACTACCAAGAATTCACTGATCTTCAAATTAATATACTAAAACAGTGCTTTTGAAGTTTGATGACTTCTCTTTTAGAAAATTTTTATACACTAGAGAGAAGTATCTCATATGTCATCAATCATAGAACATATCTACATATTTTTTAAATTATTCTAGGGCAAAAACACAAAAGTAAATAGATATTTATACATGAAATTCAAACATGTAACTATATGAGGGCACCTGGGTGGCTCAGTCAGTTAAGCGTCCACCTCTTGATTTTGATTCAGGTCATGATCTCAGGGTCATGGGCTCAAACCCCACGTCCAGCTCCAGGCTCAGCACGAAGTCTGCTAAAGATTATCTTCATCTTCTTCTCCTCTGTTCCTCCCCCTGCTCACACACACTTTCTCTCTAAAATAAATAAAATCTTTAAAAAACAATATCAACAATAAGAAAAAGAACAACAAGAATAAATTATGTATCTATCTCTTTATCAAAAAACGTTATATTCAGTCTGAGAATTTAGATCTATAACCAGAAGATGTCTTGACAACCTAGAGATTATACAACTGATTGTTTGATTTTCTTTTTCTCCTTCAACAATTTCTTTTAAGAAAAATGTAGGTCAAATCAGAATAGATGCAGAAAGCATGCTTTGAGTGATCTTCATGCTCACCCATTCATTCAGAGAATATATAATATGGAGTACACAGTCCAGTTATATATTTAGCACTGGATTGAAGGGTACAATGCTAATTTAAAATACTCCTGTGAAATAAAAACACAGTTCAATGCCTGATGGATATTTTTAAACTATATTTATCAATGTGGACACACTGAATAATAAACTACACATGGATCAGTTACTAGTTGAGAGACACTTGCATACCAAGTAACAGAAAATAAGCACACCAAAACAGGGAGGAAGCATTGACACATAATCTTGCCATAAACCCCACTCCCAGCAGTGTCGTACAATTAGTAGGGAATGCACAACTTCTAGCTTCTAAGAAGAGAAGGCTTTGGAACAACACATTTAGTGCCCTAAATTTTTGATTGCTACCTGAGAGGCTGACTCCTATTTTACCTGTCTCTGAAAGTTAGTGACACCACATTTGCTGGTCCCCTGGGAACACAGAAAGCAAAAAAGTGGTTTTAGATGGATGCACTAGCACTCCCCATGGTTCCTTGGCTGGGTCAGTGCAGTGACAGCAGGAAATAAAGCTCAGCTCCCAGCTGCTTTCTAATAGGAATTAGATGACACCTGTAACATTTTGACTTCTCTGTTTGCTACCCAAATGCTTGACTTCTAACTAATTTGTCTTGGCAGTTGATGGAACAGATGATCACTACTTCCCTGGGAGTTTGATTGGACATGTAGGTACTCTCCATGGCTTCTTCCCTCAGCTCATTCCAGCAATAAAACCAAGATTCCAGTTTCTTCTTGAAAAGTGCTGAACTACAGTTCTAGAACCCTGACTTCTAACTGTTGCCTGAGGTCTGCCTTCTAATTCTCTTGTTTTTGGGAACTGATGGGGTGGGCATTCACTAATCCTGTGTCCAAAGAAAATAAAGCAATGGTTTTGAATAGCCCTGTGGACTCTTTCTGTCACTCCTCCGACATGCCCCATATACTGTAGCAATAAAGCCCAGCTCCCAGCTTCTTCCTAGAAAAGGTTAGATTGCACATGAATGCACCAACTTCTCTTCCTAAGGGACTGGCTTCTTACTCATCACTGAGTGGATGGGAAGGCAATCATTAATCCTTTGGGAGCTTGAAAGGACATGTGGGAATATCCCAAGGCTCCCCCCAACCCTGGTTCACTCCATCAATAAAACCAAGTCTCCTGCTTCTCCTTAGTGGAAGTGGGTTGCACATTTAACCCCTCAACTTTTCTGGATGCCTCCCAAAGGGCTAGCTTCTGTCTCTGACAGCTAATGGGACCCTGCATTTATTAGACCCCTGGGAGCGACAAGAGCAAAGCAAGAGTGGAAGATCATGTGGTCAGAACAAATGTGCAGACGTTTGTCACAGTTCC
The DNA here is from genome assembly GCF_002288905.1 of Enhydra lutris kenyoni. Lineage (NCBI taxonomy): Eukaryota > Metazoa > Chordata > Mammalia > Carnivora > Mustelidae > Enhydra > Enhydra lutris. The sequence continues at coordinate 20,011,792 of NW_019154116.1, read as the reverse complement.
TCTCCCAGCTCAGGAAAGAAAGAAAGAAAGAAAGAAAAAAGAAAAGAAAAGAAAAGAAAAGAAAAGAAAGAAAGAAAGAAAGAAAGAAAGAAAGAAAAGAAAGAAAGAAAGAAAGAAAGAAAAGGTAAGTATTGACAGGGATGTAGAGGGAAAAAAAACATTTACACACTATCAAGGAAAGTATAAATAATAGATATAGCCATGTGGGAAAAGTATGGAGGGTCCTCAAAAAATTAAAAAATAGAACTGACATATAATCCAACAATCCCTCTTATGGTTATATATCTGAAGAAATTGAAGTCATTATTATGAAGAGATATTCTTCAGGGAACTCCCCCATGTTGCAGCACTGTTCACAATAGCCAAGATATGGAAATAACCTTAATGTCTGTTGAATGATCAAGAAATACAATGTTTCTGTGTGTGTGTGTGTGTGTGTGTGTGTGTGTGTGTGTAGACATTAAAAAGGATATCCTGCCATATGCAACAACATGGATGAATTTGGAGGACATTATGCTAAATAAAATAAGTCAAATATAGAATATAGGGGTCCCTGGGTGGCTCAGTTGGTTAAGTGTCTGCCTTCTGCTCAATAGCAATTATAATGCAATACAGTTGAAAAAATTCACTTTTTTAGTGAGATTCCACTATAATGCCCCCTGGTATATTGCTAGTTATTAAAGAGTTAAATGAAAAGTGAAGTAGGTTATTATATTCATTGTTATTGCTCAAGATATAATTTCCTTTGTCTAATGGACATTTCTTGCCATTATTGCCCCATTACTATCTGTGGGTTGGTGGACAGCTGAAAAGAAAGTTCAATAACCATCATGGTGAAAGAATCACAGCAGTAATATTTCCCCCTTCTATATGTAATTTATGTTTCTGCTATTATACTCACCAAATAATATTCTAAAGTGGATGATAATGATGTATTTCTCACAGAAACTGGCTGAGCTAAAAATACTCATGATAGACTAAGCCTTGCAGAGAAATCGGGTCAGTTCACTCTCCATAAACTGAAGATTACTACAGCTTTCTACAAAAGCAGGAAACTCAGAAAGATTTAGTTAACAGCTATAAGTTTCCTTTTCTACGACATCTATTAAGGTTATGGTGATGAAACTTATATTAAATATTATTACTACCCCTCAATATTTCTTTTCTACACAAAATATTTAGCTGTGACTATAATAAAAATGTTACTTCCCATGTGTACCAAAAATAATAGCGTAATTCCATATTTTAAACATCACACATGGTCAGTATATTTAACTACACTGATTTGTGTTTTGAGCAAGTTTTAATTACTGTGATGTCAGAGTGGCTTTAAAATTCAGCAAATTTTTATACAAAACATACTTTAAATTACTTCACACTTCGGTGAAATTCACTCAGCTTTAGGCTAAATATAGAAACTTAACCGTCTACCACACTTATGTCAAAGCTGGTTAAGAGGGGGGAATAGAAAAGGTAATCCATTCAGTCAAAATCTCCAGGGAAATGTAACATGCACAGAACACTATGTCCCTTCTGGCACACTGCTATTATTTTATTTACTTTTTACTGAAACTTTTTTATAAGCTATCCTAGAAAAGAATAACACACTTTTAAATGATTTGTGCTTCGTGTGTACATTTATTAAATTTAAGACTGAGCCACAGAGGGGTTTAAGCTTTTCTGGCTAGCCTTATAGTTTAAGAGATTTATGTCTTTTCTATTTAAAATTCTTAAATATTATATAACTATACCTTTTATGCTAAGGCTTAATATAAGTGATAGTTCAAGGTATCTCTAATCTAATCATGGTAAAACGGATGTGGAGCCATTTGAGGGTCATGTCAACTAAAATAATTCCTGGTTTTGAAGGAAAAACACCTGCGGCTAGGCAGGGAAGGTTTCACTATCTTCAAAATAACTGGAAAGCACTCCCTTTGGAATTTATTACTTTATATATTCTAACACTGTGATTCTGGCCCTACTGACTCTCTAAGCTAACTTCCACGAATCTCATCTAATTATTTAATTTGTCTATCATTTTTTAAATGAAGATGACTCCACAGTTTGATACATGACAACCTTGACAAGATTCCAATCTTGGCTCTCCACTTACTCATAGTGTAGCAATGATAAATTATTATACCTTCCTCTGCTTCAAATTTCCTTATCTGTTAAATATTTATAATAGCAGTTGTAGTTCACAGAAGCATTTAAGGATTAATAAGATAGTACCTGAAAGCTCTTAACATCAAGTGGTCCAGACTGTACCATCAGCCAAGGAATATTAGCTGCTATTATTTCTATTTCTTTTCTAAATTAGGTTTATGTACCTCCAGCTACCTTTAAGATCTCTTCATCCGAGTTGCATCACCAGTAATGCACACAGGACAAGGTCAACATTAAATATAAAGTAAAACAAAATAGATCTCTTGTCACAAACTGTCTCTATAATGAGACATCTAGAATCTCATTCACCCAGGTTTGAAACATGAAATTATCTGTATCTTCTCTGTTTCCCCCTATGCAAGTATTATATCTTCTATATTTTCCTTCCCCAGAATCCCTTTCAAAGGTTCCTCTCCAATACTAGCTGTCTTCATATGTCTTACCTACACCACTGCCTCTGAGACTTACAGTTTCCTAACTATTCATATTGCCTCCAGTTGTTTCTACTCCATAAGATCTAATCCCTTGCAGTTATATTGATCTTCTGAAATGCACTTCTTGTCACATTACTTTTCTGGCCAGAAACTTTCCGTGGTGCTCTGAAGCAAAACAAAGTCCAGACATCCTATTCTATCACTCAGTACCAACTTACTTCAGAAACCAGTGCTATGTATGTCTTCTTAACTTACATCCTTATGAAAGATGACTGTTTCCTTCAAATCGTCTATCTTTTCCAACTGTATGCCATTTCTCACAATTTTCCAACAGCTTCCCTTGCATGTAGTGGACAGTGGGCTGTTTTTATTGAATGAAGGCATGGGTTACAATGAAATTCAAAATAAGAACTGTCAGATAAAACAAAGTTCTGAGAAAGATAATGTCTGTAGAATGTACTAGTTTCTTAGAGCTCTTATAACAAGTACAAGAAATTTGGTGGCTTAAAACAGAAAATTATTCTTTCACAGTCCTAAAGGCTAGAATTCCAATATCAAGATTCTAACAAGGTTGATACATTTTGGAGGATTTTGTGTTCTGTGCTTTTATCCTAGCTTCTGGCAGTTACTAGACATTCTTGGTTTTCCTTGGCTTATAGATTCCTCATTCAAGCTTTTGCATCCATCTTTGTCACGCGGATGTCTTTTCCCTAGATGTGTCTTTTGTCTTGATGTGGTGTTCTCTTTTGTCACTCTTGTCACTCTTTACTCTTAAAAGGACACCAGTCATACTGGATTAAGGGCTTCCCGTACTCAGTATGACCACCTCTAAACTTTACTAGTTATATGTGCAATGCTGCTATTTACTTTTTGAAAGATATTATTTATTTATTTGTGAGAAGAGAGTGCACACATGAGGGGTGAGGAGGGACAGAGGGAGAGAGAAAAGCAGCCGCTCTCCTGAACAGGGAGCCCAATGCAAGGCACGATCCCAAGACCTTCAGATTATGACCTGAGCTGAAGGCAGATCCTGAACTGACTGAACCACCCAGGGGACCCTGCAAGGATGTTATTTCTAAGCAAGCTCACATTCTGAGGTGGTGGGGGTTTAGATTTCAATATATCTTTTTAAGAGACACAATTCAACCCATAAGAAAAAGTGAGTTAAAAACAAATCATAGATGCTGAGTGCTGGACCCAGACTTGGTTGGTCCCTTCCTTCCTGAGTTGTTCTGTCACTGCCTGGGTTGACTGGGCTCTCCCATTACTTACAGAGCCCTTCAGTGTTCAGCAACCACTCAACTATCTTGCACTTCCAATTTCTTCATCTGTATAAAAATAATAATAGTTCCCACTTCAAGGCATATTGTGTGGATTAAAGAATGTTGAACGTGAGTAAACTGTGTAAAATGGTGCCTGACTGCATGTAATCAATGTATGTATTATTCTTTTATTATTAGAGGTGCCTGGGAGGTTAACAGTCTCACAGGCCCAGTGAGGGCGTGGAGGATTCGACTTTTCTTTTTAATTCTCCACTCTTTTTAATACTCCACTCGATGTTTTCCTGCTTCTCTGACTTCCTTTCTTATTTTTTCCCTAGTTTTTGCCTTTCTCTACTAAGTAAGTTACCTATAAGAATATCTATGGGATGTCTTAATTAAAGGTATAAGATTAAGTTACCAAGGTGTATCTGCCTGAAGCAAAAAAAGTCATGGAAAAGAAAATGATTGGCCACTTTTTTCCTAAATGTTGGAGTGCTCCACAGCGAAAACTAGTGCCCTGGCTCTTCTCCATTGTCCTTACCTTCGAAATAACTTCCAGTCCCATGTCTTTAGACACCATCTTTAACACAATGAATTCTACTTACAAATAAATAAATTCTAAGTTGGTACATACCTAATTAGTTACCTACAAAGACATTGCACAGAATTTTCTAGGACCTTACTAAAACTGTTAAAACCTGAACGAGTGAAATTCACATTGAGTGAAAAAGAATTATTTTTAAAACCAATTTTATAATATGAAATAATTACAGGGGCCCCTTGGTGGCTCTGTTGTCATTCAATGTCTGCCTCCCACTTGGGTCATGATCCCAGGGTCCTGGGATGGAGCCTTGCCCCGGGCTCCCTGCTCAGCGGGGAGCCCGCTTCCCACCCCCCACTCCCCCTGCTTGTGTTCCCTCCCTTGCTGTGTCTCTCTCTGTCAAATAAATAAATAAAATCTTTTTAAAAATATGAAATAATTACTGAGGAAATTTATTTTAATATTTTGCGCAATTCCTTATCGCCCTACCTCTCCATACAAATTTTAACTACCTATGTTCTTTAAAACCTGATTTTGGGGATATTTGGTTTTAAATTTATAATTATAAACTTTCTTCTGTTATAATTTATATTTTTGACAATTTCACGTATACATCAAAAACATGAAAAGAATGAAAGAGTATCCTTAGTATAAATAGAATAGTAATTCATATTAATGATTCTCCCTAGATTAAAAAAAGCCTAGTTTTATAACAAAATGACAATCTCTTTTCAAATTGAATTCCATAAATGTTCAAAAATTATAATCATTTCCATCACATATCTATTCTTATACTAAAGGAAATTTCTAAAGGAAGCCAAATTAGATGGTCATTTTATCTCATTTTATTTTTTTAAAGATTTATTTATTTATTTTAGAGAGAGGGAGAGAGAGAGGAAGAGAGAGAGTCAGGGAAGGGGCAAAGAGAGAGGATGAAAGAGAGTCCTCAGAAGACTCCCCGCTGAGCACCCCCCCCCAACACACACACACAATGCAGGACTTGATCCCAGAACACTGAGATCATGACCTGAGCCAAAATTCAGAGTTGGCAGCTTAACTGACTAAGCCACCAGGTGCACCCTAGATGGTAATTTTAAATTAATTAGCAACGCATAGAATATTATACAATTCTTTATGACCAGGAATAAGAAGCTAATATATCTACATAAAGAGCTTAAGTAAATTGCAGCAGTTCATAGTCCCAAAACATCTTGAAAAATTACCTATATTATCCCCACTTTTATTGTAAATAAATGTTAGTTTTCATAGTGGATTTAAATTTCTATATTTTATTTTATCTTATAATGATAGAAGGCTATTTCAAATTTACATATAAAGCTCAATTTCTATGACTGTCTTTACTATATTGCATTAATATATTCCATATTGCTTTGGAAAAACTATATTGTGATTTATATTGTTATCTCATGTATAAAGTAACATTAAGAATTTCCCATGGATTAAAAAAAAAAGAAAGAAAAAAAAAAGAATTTCCCATGGAATATATGTAATATCTTTAATGATTCAAAGAGTGTCTGGCAAAAGTAACTTCCATACAAGTATTTATTAAATATTAATACAATGAATATATGTCTATACATTCTGTTGATTTAAAATAATATGTACTAGCTTGTGGGCACTGGTTCAAAAGAGGGAAAAGCTGAATAGAAAACTCAGATATTTTCCATTGAAAAGTATTAACGGCTATTCTGAAGAAAGCTTTAAATAGTTTCTGAGTGTGTGTGAAGTTGAAATAGACTTCACACTCTTAAAACATATGCTCTAGAAAAGAAAATTAAACATATATAAATCATTATTTCACACAATATTAAATATAAGATTAAAAGGAAATACCAAGAGTTAGTATTTGGTTTTCAAAAATCTGCTTCCAGCTGGGCAAAACAGGAAATGTTTTGACCCTTGGCTTTCATACACATAAAATGGACAAGTAGAGTAACTCAAGTAGTGTATAGTGAGCATTTTAATTGGTTTAGAGTTTGAAGCAAAGTAAAGCAGAGAGATTGTGTAGCAAGAAATATGATTAGACAAAATTGGAAAAGTCGGCTTGGGGACAGACAGTTCTGAATTTCACAGAAAAAAATTAAGGTAGATTTCATTTGGTATATAAGAAAGACTCTTTAAAAGATTTTATGCAAAATGTAACACAATTGGGGTGGCTTTAGGGAAAGTAATCTGACACCATTGTGTCATGTGGATTAGAACAGGGGTTGAGAAGTCTGTGGGAGTTTAATGCAGTAGTTCAGGGCAGTATAATGAGTTTAAAGAAGGCTGAAGTGGAGGGGCTATGAGGTTGGAGGGAAAGAGGTTGGTGAATATAAAGGTGTTACTAAGACATAAGAAATAGAGATCCAAAAGAAAAGAATGCTTAGGAGAGAAATGACTCCATTCTGGACATGTCGTATCCATGTGCTATAAAGAATACCCACATCAGAGATGTTTAGCAGTTATTGGAAATGTTATATGATAATCTAGTAAATGACCTAAGGTCTACACATTCTGTTACAGTTTTCTTTCCCTGAGTTGCTAGGTCTGAATTTTGAAAAGTGAAGATTTTGACCGTCTACACCAGTATTCCTTGAAATGCTCCCAAAATGCAGATTCTAAAAGCCATTCCCTATATTACTAAATAAAAATATATATCTAAATCCACTAACTTTAGAACTTCACGGTTTTTCTTCATACTATGCTCTATCATTGAGTTATAAATATTAATTTGGGGCTAAAACACAATTCAGATAAATCTTAAATTATAAGGAAAAGTAAATTATGAGAATAAAAGCATATTTTTGAACATTGTGTTTAACTTTGATGCTCGAAGAGGATACTTCACTTTAAGTTAGTAACAGTAATCTATAGAGTCTGCAATAATACTTAATTTTAAATCACAGTGCAATATTGTTGATTAATGAATACAGGAATAGCATTTTTATCTGAAATTATTTAGTTATAGTCAGTGCTATAAATGGCCATGTTTTATTTCCAAGCAAAAGTAATACACATAATTAGCTTTTATTGTTGTCTTTTTCACTACTCCTATGTTGACATATGTTTTACTCATGCTTTTATGAACTTATCTTCTGTTTTGATTAAATTAGTATCCCACTGAAATCACAGGACACGAATTTTCTAGACCTATCACCTACTACATGACATTAAATTGTGTAGAACCATCAAAATGATTGTGGAAATATTTAGCAGATCAAACAAAGTCTTTGTAAATATACTTTTTTTTATTGAGTTGAGAAGCATTTCTCCATAAAAGATAGAGGCAAAATTTTAACAAAAAGTTATACTTCTTTCTTGGTTAGTTCCTCAACCATTTGCATATGGTTTTAGGTGAAGAATATAAAGGAAGTGAGAAGATTTGGGGAAATTTAATTACTTGTATTTGGGATCTAACACTTCTGTCTTTATATGCCTTAAAAAGCAGACAATTTTATAAAAGGGAATCTAAAATTGTTTTATTAAAATCGATTTTAATCTTATTCTATAGAATTGGAATAGAAAGACCAGATTTCACGTATGCATACATGAGACAAGGCTAAACTTATTCCAATGATAGATCCTTTCTGGGAAGTCAGAGTTTCAACAGCATTGAGGAAGAAGTCGACCAGGTACCAGGTCACTAGAGATCTAGTAATGTTACCAGACAATAGTCATATGGATGTATCCTAGTAAGGGGATCCCAAGGCCTGATGTGTTTGATTTAATAATGACTGAATAAAGAGTAACTTGAAAGGATTGAAAAGCAACTTGCAGAAATTGTTTTTAAAGGGAGAATGAGTTATATCAGAGTAAATGTAGGCAGGATCAGAAGATGAATCTGGAAAGATGTTTGCCATATGGAGATACAAACTATGACATTTCCTAAAAACGGGATTTATATAACAATCTAGATCCAGATCTGGACTGGGTTGAATCATGCAAATTTCAGTCTTCTTCAGAATATAACTGAATGGGATCTAATAATTGCAGTTAGCTAAGAAAAAACTGCTTAAGATATCGTTAAAAGAAAAAGAACATCGTCTTCCTGATAAAAGAAGTTGCTGAGTAATTGTACATCAGATTATAAAATAATCTATAAAGAAACCATTTATTAGTCATTTAAAAGTATTCTGATTATGTTTTAAGCAACTATGATTTTAACTGAAAATTTGTAAGTGTCCCCTGATTAAGTGCCACCTTTTCTTGGTTAAAATGCCTACTGAGCTACAAAATTAGATTACAACTTACACAAACATGAAAAATTAAGAATGTCGGGCAGTTGGGGCACCTGGGTGGTTCAGTCTTTCAGTGTCTGCCTTTGGGTCAGGTCATGATTCCAGGACCCTGGGATGGGGTCCCACCCTGAGCTCCTTGCTCAGTGGACAGCCTGCTTCTCCCTTACCTGCTCTACCTGCCACTCTCCCTGCTTCTTTTCCCTCTCTCTCACTGTCTCTCTCTCTCTCTGTCAAACAAATAAATAAAATATTTAAAAAAAGAATGTCAGGCAGTTAAGGAGATAAGTATTAATGTTAAGGCTGATGAAAAAGAATTAAGAAAAAATATACTCTGCTTGTATCTAAAGTTTGTCAAGCAACAAGTCAAAACACAGACCATATGACAAAAGAGAAGGTCCCTGCTGACTCAGGTTATCTTTCTACAAAGGGCAGAGTATCATTGCTCCTCCCATAATATTGCCCTCCTTTCAAGTGTGTAGTCACTTCATTGGCAAATTTATCCCTCTGGGTAAAAGGCTGCAGGTGGCAGTAAGCATAGTTGTTGTCCCAAAAATAAACCCTTGGATGCATGGCCAAATGATCTTCAACAAACCATTAGTTGGGGAAAAACAAAACAATGTCTTCAGTAAATAAAGTTAGGAAAACTGGGCCTCCGCATGCAAAAGAATGGAGTTGCACTCTTACACCACCACAGACAAAAATGAACTCAGCATGGATTAAAGACCTAAAGATAAGATCTAAAAGTGTAAAACTTCTAGAAGAAAACATAAGGACAATGCTTTATGATATTGGACTTGACATTGATTTCTTAGCAATGACACCAACAGCACCAAAAGATAACGAAAGCGAAAACAGGTGAATAGGACTAGATTAAACTTAAAAACTTTTGTGAATCAAAGGACAAAGTCAGCAGAATGAAAAGGCAAACTAAGCAATGGAAGAAAATATTTGCAAATTATACATCTAATAACAGTTAACATCCAGAATATATGAAGAGCCACAACAAATCAACGACAACAAAAACTAAATTCTTCATTAAAAATGAGCTATGGACTTGAATAGAATTTTCTCCAAAAATGATATTTGAATGGCCAATAACTATATGAAAAGATACACATCACTGATCATCAGGGAAGTGCAAATAAAATCCACAATGAGCCATCACCTCACATTTGGTTACTATTAAAGGAAAAAAAAAAAAGGAAAGAGCAAGTGTTGGTGAGGATGTGGAGACATTGGACTCCCCATGCACTGTTGGTAGAATTATAAAATTTTGCAATCACAATAGAAGTATGTATTTTCTTCAAAACATTAAAAATACAACCACCATATGACCTCCTTCTGGGTATATATGTCCTAAGTAATTAAAATCAGAATTTCTAAAAGACATCTGTACATCCATGTTCATAACAGCACCATTCACCATAGCCAAAAAGTAGAAGGAACCAACAAGTCCATTGGTGGATGAATGGATAAGGAAAATATGGAGGATATATTTATTTATTTATAATAAATGAAATAAAATAAAATAATATTCAACAGGGAAAATAAAAAGAAGAAACACTATGAATGATCCTGGAGGGCATTATACTAAATGAAATAATATTTTAGTAAAAACTGAATTTTTAGTAAAAAGTGAGAGCAAAAATGGTGGTTGCCAGAGGTAGAAGGTGGAGAAAATAAGAGGTTGGTAGAAGAGTGCAAACTTCCAGTTATAAGATGAATAAGTATGAGGAGCTAATGCATAATACAGTGACCACAGTTGATAATATCGTATTGTATAACTGAAATTTGCTGAGAGAGTAGACCTTTAATGTTCTCATTTTTTTAAAAAAGTATGTGAGGTGATGGATGTGTTTAATTAATCAGTGGGGGGGGCACTCTTTCACAATGTTTATATATATCAAATTGCCACATTGTACACTTTAAATATCCTGCATCTTTTGCTAGTTATACTTCAATTAAGCAGGAGGAAAAAATGGAAGAAATCCTGTGACAGGCTACAACATGGATGGACCTGGATGGCGTTATGTTAAGTGGAGTAAACCAGTCACAAGAGAACAAATAATGTATGATTCCACTTAGATGTAGTAAATAAAGGAATGGTGGTTACCAAAGGCTGGGCGAAAGGGTAAAAAATTTGTATAATAGGTTTGAATTTCGTATTTGCAAGATGAATAAGTTCTGGAGGTCTGTTTTGTAACAATGTCAATGTATTTAATACTTACTGAAATATATGCTTAAAAATGGTGAAGATGGTCAATTTTATGTTATGTGTTTTTTATCGCAATAAGAAAAGAGAAAACATTTTTTTCTGAAAAGGTGTTTTTGAAGAGGCAGAAGACCATGAGGAGCCAACAGGTTACTCTGTGTGTGTGTGTGTGTGTGTGTGTGTGTGTGTGTATGAATATGCTTTGTACACACCACACACACACACACACACACACACGATAAACTAGAACAGAACATAAAGAAGTTATGTTCGTGGGCTACAACAGAGTTTTGGAAGGGTATATTATGAAGCTTATTTGCAAATAAAGTTTTCAGGGTAAGAGTCAGGGGAAAGGAGAGTTGTTCTGACTCCCTTTCTATTTCCTTAAGTGTTAGTCTGTGGTAACATTCTATCCCAATTCTCTCTCACACAAAAGGCACGAAAAGGGTGGTTTAATCCTATTCTTTTACAGAAGTATGAAAAAATAGACCAGTATGATTTCAACATAAAGAAGGATTATAAAAGGAAATTTGCAGGCATGGCATAGACTCACTTTCATTATAGAATACAGGTTTATATTTTGATTAGAGCCCAGAGATCTTCTGTATCTTGATTAAAACAAATAGACACTGATTTAATCTGTTTTCCTTTTATTCTGCTTTCATGAGAAGAGAAAAAAATCATAGTTTTTAGTGATGTCAGTGGATTTTAGGTCTGCTTTGGGATTTTTGTTTGTTTATTTGGTTTGGTCTTCTTGAGGGTCTTAATTAACTATAAGGGATCACACAAAATGAAAGAATAACCAATGAAGAAAAGCCTATTGGAAAGAAAAGACAGGGAGGAGCAAAGCTTGTTGAGAGAAATCTAAACACTCAAGGCTTTTTAAATGGTTTTTTTGAGGTACCATCTACCTACCATAAAAATACGATTAACTGTATGATTTAATAATTTAAGCCAATGTACAGAGTTGTACAGCAACCAGCATCTCAGTCCAGGTTTAGAAAATTCCCTCACTCAAAACAAACAAACAAACAAACAAAAACAAAACAAAACAAAAATCCCTTGTGCCCATTTGCAGTCATTCTCTATTTTCTATTTCCACACCAACCCCCCAAGAAATCACTAATTTATTCTCTTACTCTATAGGTCTGCCTTTTCCGGAATAACAATCTATCCCTGAAATGAACAAAGCTACATCTTAAAAATAGTTTAAACAAGTTGTCAACTGAATCTCATATCCCTGACTCTGTTGCTCAGAATTCCAAATATCAGAGCTTTTGTGAGAAACAGCCCTGCCTATGTTTCCAGAAAAAGAAAAAAAAAAAAAAGTTTACAAACATGCCAACTAACTGTTGCAGGAGGGTAGCTTCATTTATTGTTGCTTGGAATAATCCATCTCTCAGTCCTTGGCTACAGAGGTGGAATTTATTTCTGCAGTACTCCTTTGCTATTTATCAGACATGATTCCGGTGACACGAAAAACCTCTTCTAGGCACCTGCTTTCCCTGCAGCTGTTGATCATTCACTCACCTCTGGCCGTGCTTGGTTCTTATTCTGTAACTGTGATCTTACCCACAATCCCATGGTTTTTCCAGATGAGAAATTCTAAGTGGAATCAGTATAAGGGACTACGTCTCTTTTCGTTATGAATACATCTCCTAAATGTCAAATGCTCACCTTCGTGAAAGGGTCACCATTTATTGCCCGAAGTATTAAATGCACACACTGGAGGTAATTCTGAACACCTCATTGTAGCTACCCGGGTGTTCCTGGTAGTTATTGTAATGAATTATGTATGAGAAATCTTCATCCTTTCAGTTTTTTACGTGGTCAGTGTCTGCATCTGCATTCATTCATTTAGAACCTGCTGGGAAATCGCAGGCTGCTCTCATGCTAGGTTCTAGATTGTTCTTGTGACCTGTCGTCCTTCATTGCCATGAAGTTAAATTTGTATGTTTAATGTTTCATCCAAGACATGACAATGAAATTTACTTATACTTTCTTAAAATGAGGACAGGCAAATGGTCTGTATCCTAGCTTAAATGGACCCTGCTTTTATTCAACTTCAATGAATTGGTTGGTAGAGGAGAAATTTAGAGTCATTCGGAAGCCACCTGCAAGAGACCTGGCGAGTCAAGATATCATGACATTTTGCACAGATGAGAAAGAGTACCCTGAAAAAAAAAAATGTCAACATCTTTCTATTTTGTCAGAAGGCAGAGAAATAAACAAGCTGTTATGTGAGAGAACTCGGTGTTACCTGGGAGTGCAGTGACAGAATGACAAGGTTATAAAGGGATCTATGTCGACCATTCTCTCTCTCTCTCTCTTTTGTTAAGTTGCAAGTCATCAGATTCTGAACTCTCATGAAAAAAAATACCAACTGGTAAATCAAAATCACAGTTGAGAACATCTGGTACTGTCATGACTGTTGTTTGGAGACCATTGAGAGTTCAAGCAAATTAAAATTTGAAATGTGTTTTTCCTTCATCCTAAATTAAAAAAAAAAAGGATTAGGTTAAAAGTGATCGATAGTAGTTGAATTTTTTCCTCTTCATGCTTTTTAATATACTATTCCGCAATATTTTTTTCTTAATTGCCATAACATGCAATTCTTCCTTAAGAGAAAAATCACAGTAGGAGAGAGGCAATATGATCTAAGGAAAAACTGTGGGCTGTAGAATCAGACATAGATTTAATTTCCAGCTCTGTGCTCACTGTGCATTTGAACTTTTATATAAAAACAAACAAAAAACTAATAGGTATTATCTAAGTATTTATTCATGACATTGGTAGTTTAACCATTGGCATTGACTTTTAAAGCAACTTTATAATGTAGGCGGTCTGATCTCACTTCCCCACCTGAGACCTGAAAGCAAGTTAAAGTAAAACTAGAGATACATTTGGATCTAAATCTATGTGACTCCAAAATACATTTTACTTTCATTTTAGTTTTTTTTTTAACAAATTTTAGTGATTTCTTATAACAAAGTTCAAATATATGTGTGTGTGTGTGTGTGTGTGTGTGTGTGTGTGTGTGTGATCAATGATTTTACAAACTGATCGTATTTTTGTAACTAAACCTTAGTTCAAGAAACAAAATTTCCAGCCAATATTACCTCCAGAAACTCCCCTTTCTAGTCTCTGCCTCCCCCAAAGTAATCACTGGCCTAACATCAAAACCACAAACTAGTTTTCTCTGCTTGTGAAACTTATATAAATGGAATCATATGGTATAAAATTGTGTCTGCCTTCTTTAGTGCAATGTTATGTTAAGAGATCTGTCTCTTTTTGGCATATAATTATAGTATGTTCAGTAGCATTACTGTATAATATTCCATTGCATGAACCTACATATATCTTTTTTTTTAATATTTTATTTATTTATTTGACACAGAGAGAGAGAGATCATAAGTAAGCAGAGAGATAGGCAGAGAGAGAGAGAGAGAGGAGGAAGCAGGCTCCCTGCTGAGCAGAGAGCTGGATGCGGGCCTTGATCCCAGGATCCTGAGATCATGACCTGAGCTGAAGGCAGAGGCCTAACCCACTGAGCCACCCAGGCGCCCCAAACCTACATATATCTTAAGTAAGGCTATGGACATTTTTGTGCATGAATTTTGGTAAATATTGATAAATGGTTCTGTTGAATATATACCTAGGAATAAAAGTGTGGATCAGAATACAATCCCATTGCTTCAAAAATTCATTTGCTTAATATGTCCAGAAAGCATTTGCATTCTAACAAAAATATGTTATGTATAAAATATGTATGGCAAATATCTTAGATTTGTCATGTTATGAAGATGTCAACATAATGCTAAAATAGTAAACATACCATTAAAGATATCAATTTCAAATAGCATTACACTATAGCTAGTGGCTCAGAGTGGTAAATAAAACTCAGTCCTTGTTTCACTAAGCTTAGAGTCTGTCTTCAAATAATAGGTTTATTCATAATTACCAAGCCACATCTTCCTTCTCTTTTTTTTTTTTTTAAAGATTTTACTTATTTTTTTGACAGACAGAGATCACAAGTAGGCAGAGAGACAGGCAGAGAGAGAGGGGAGGAAGCAGGCTCCCTGCTGAGCAGAGAGCCCAATGCGGGGCTCGATCCCAGGACCCTGGGATCATGACCTAAGCCAAAGGCAGAGGATTAACCCACTGAGCCACCCAGGCACCCCTCTTCCTTCTCTTTTAATTAGCTGCAATGTAATGTTCATTATTAGAACTACCACTAAGTTCATTGGAACTGGTGTGTACCACCCTGACTTAAAAAGAAGAATTATATTTTGGAGTAGAGAATAGAGACAAACAATTAAGGTTAGAAACTCAAAGTCTCTGTTTAATTCAGTAAATATCTATTTAACAACTAACTCAGAACTCTGATTGCTTATATAAAAAAATTAAAACATTGTCACTCCTATCAAGAAATTTACAAATTATTTCAGAGTTAAAGAACTTCACTTTGATTATGAGTGATTTATGTTCATGTTGAATTAAAGTTTTTGTTATTTGTTTTTTGGTTTGAGTTTTTTTTTTTTAATGATGGATAGTCTGATGTATTTGAATTTGAATGACAGATACTGGCCTAATGATTTAACAGTATTTTAAAGCTTTAAATCAAGTAAATCATAAAATTTTCAAACTTTTCAGAAGGCATATCTTAATTTTAAATACACAATACTGCTTGGTCTTTTTCTATAAAATTTTTTAAAAAATGGTTATTGACAGAACAGCTTTTAAATTGTTTTGGTCAAACTCAAACAATAAAAGGATTTAAAAAATAAAACATGAACTAAAAAGACTTTTACCAGAATATTGAGCTGTCCTTGGTATTCATAGAAATCAACACAATGTCCATTAGTGCAGAATAAAAGACATAAAACAATTCAGTGTAAAAAAATGCCCTGCATTAATGGAACATTAAAGTTATGATTTAAACCCACAAAATTCAGGAAATTCAGAATTAGAACTCCCAAGGTAACCTTAACTGTGACCTCTTGTGCATGTACACTGTTTAAAAAAGTGAGATTTTTGCCTTCCTGATCACATATCACTATGAAAAACAATTCTGAAGGGGGAAAAAGGGCACTTCATTTCCTCAGAACCACTATATATGTTTAAAGTTTTATACCCACTTAGAAAATCAAACCATCCATCTTTTGCTACCAGATGAGCTAATTATGAAATAAGAAGGAGTTTTTAAAACACACTATAGAAAGCTGTGATAGCTGCGACATAATGTACACACACTTGAATCATAGGAATCTGGGCTTTTCTTTTAAATGTGTCTACCTATAAAAACATATTTATATTACAGAATGACAGTGGGGAACATTATGAAAATTGAACAGTACGTAAGGAAGAAGGGAAATAATTGAACGGAGAGTCAAAACTATCATGCTTCATATTTTTAAAATCTATGCTTTTCTGTGTAGATATTTGCTTTCTACAAATATGGCTTCCTCACTTGTAAAATGAGAGGACAGAGCTAAGTGACATCATAGTTTCTTCCAGCTTTAAAAGTAGATGATCCCGTGACTTCACATAAATTTACCTTCTAGATGAGAATCATAAATTTGACACCATATTAATGAGTAAATCATATCAGGGCTTAGTGAGAGAAGCCAAGAAAGAAGTTGATGTTGATAAACCACTGGGCTTCTTTTAGGTATGACCAGCCTCCCTCATTGATATTGCCATTTCTTTTGGCTCTTTTAGTTAAAAAAAAAAAAAAGTTAACTCATCTATCTATCTGAACATTAGTCTCTGTGACTGGGGTTAGGGTAGGTGTATTTTAGCAAATTGAAAAACATTCATCAGCCCTCCTGGGATGTATTCCTCAGTGTAATGGATATGAGGTTACGGACTGCAGAGAAAGCCAATAGTGAAGGAAGTCCCTTTCAGTGTCACCGTAGTATAGAGCTCTGCCAAGCAAAGTCACCAAGGACCATTTTTTTCCATAAGGAAATATATTTATTGAAAAGACAACTAAAAAAAGCATACACACTCTCATGCATGCACACACACTTATGGATGTGTGTCTATGAACTGTGGCACAGCAGAACTATCAAAACTAAGTTCCTTTCCCAGCAGCAGGTACTTGCACCTGTTTGTCAGAGGGCTGCCCCCCAGGCTGCCAAAACCTGTTTTGCCTACATGCACAGAGTGTGTGTAAAATCCCAGAAGCTTCTTGGATTTGACCGTTCCAATGGTGGCTGTTACGTCCTAACTGGTGCATGCTTATCAATAGTAGTGCTTCCTTGTTTCTCACGCTGTGACCTCCACTGCCTTCTCTGTTTCTCTGCAAGGCTGAGGCAAAGTTATCTACCCTTCAAAGGATTTTACTCAGCTTCATATCTCATACTAATATATTGCTGGGTTGGTTTGGGGAATCCTAGCATGAAAAGAAGCCTAGTTTTTAAAGATGTGCATATTCGAAAATTGCCTTGAAAGGATGTTGAAGAAGGCAATCAAAAGGCTAGAAGAAGGGACGCCTGGGTGGCTCAGTTGGTTAAGAGGCTGCCTTCGGCTCAGGTCATGATCCCAGCGTCCTGGGATCAAGTCCTACATCGGGCTCCTTGCTCGGCGGGGAGCCTGCTTCTCCCTCTGCCTCTGCCTACCACTCTGTCTGCCTGTGCTCATGCTCTCTCTCTCTCTCTCTCTCTAACAAATAAATAAATAAAATCTTTAAAAAAAAAAAAGGCTAGAAGAAGTGGACATGTGAAGAAAGACCTCTTGTATAAATGCGAAGCTTTTTGGCCAGTCAACTGAGGTAGAATGGTGGACTACTAGCCCTGTTCTACCACGAGTCTTGTAGCCCCTTGTACCCACTCACCACCAATTCTTCCCAGACCGCCTGAAGGCACTTGAACTGCTGCTGTGATCTGCGCCTGCTTCCAGGAGCTTGCCCAGGACATGGGCCACATGTTACGCCCTCGATTCACTTTAATACACCGGTTAGCCTGATGCCCAATCGAAGGCCTATTAACTAAGCTGTCAATTTCTAAAAGCAAGAAACCACCAAAAAATCATGATTTTTAGTTTTAGTTAGATCAAAGGAAGCAATTATGCTTTGTTTTTAATTGCATGTGTTTGAACCTTTTGTTTGGGTGAAAATACGATTAGTTCCAAATAATATAGAATGATACAAGCAACATAGGGATTCTGTCTCAGGGCAACTCAAGCCTAATAACCATCCGTGAAGTTGAAACTTCATGCCCAACAATTGTTTCACCCAAGAGCTGAATTCAGTCTCCAGGAAAACCGAAATATCTTTGGATTTCCTGTGGTAAATAAAGAATCACTGAGATCACTCTTGGAATCCTGGAGGGAGAGGTTTTTATGGCCTATTTACATGAACAAAATTGTCACTTATTGATGAATATACTATGAAGAAAATAATATTACAATGTTACCTAAAAACTACTTATGAAAAACCAAGAAACCTCTCTGTTACATGTGGTACAGATTTAATTACTGAAAATTTTTTACTAGCTTTTTTATATACAGTGGAATAAGTTGGAACAATAGCCACTAAGGAGCCTATGGTATATCCTCTTCTTATTGAAAAACAAAGTGAATTCTGGAGAAAATAAAATATCTTATAAATCAAAAACAAATCTCATCTATTTTCATGTTTGCTTATTATCTTCTGAATACTGTCAAAAAGGATACTCATATTTTATGGTTGAAATAGTAATATCTGAATCGTTCCATTTCTGCCTTTTAATGGAACTTCATTTCTTGTTTATATGACACAAAAATTTGTATGATTATTTGAAAGACAATAATATCCTACCATGTTAATACACTATAATTTACTTAATTTTTTATTGTAAGACATTTTAGCTATTAGAGAATACACCTCAGGGAATAACCATGTGCATATTGCTTTTTTTTTTCTCTTCTTGACAAATTTCCAACATGAAATATTTATGACAATACACAAAGTGACATTGTAACTAGTTGAAGGTGAGGAAAGGAGTGTTTAAAATTTAGACTGCAGTCTTAACGGAAGTGACTGTTCAATGATAAATTAGCTACTGAGGTATGAGGACAGAAATCCTGTCTCCTAATGGGTATGCAGACATTTAAAAGTAAGTTCCCATAGATGTCTGTTATCTAGTCAGCAAACCAACCAGTGGTTCCTGAAAGAGTAATAGAAATGTCTTAGATTTAAACATCCATTCAGTGTCACAAAATACTTTTAAGTACCTATGAAACCATTTTTATCACCTTCACCTTCAGATTAAAATATTAGGGAACAAACACTAGTACCTTCACATGGAAATAAAAATACGGATGCTACACATCTTAGCAGGGTAAGCATTAAAATTTTTTGAGTGGGCACTTCGTTTTGCACAGGTAATAGAGTTGGGGGATATTGTTTCCTTATACAAAACAAGTGTTCTTACTCTGAAATACCACAGCAATCAAGGCTAATCCCATTTTAACAAATACCCTTCCACCAGCCTGAATGCCTTGTGGTGCTCTCCTTCTCTTTCCTAATACAGCTACATTTCTCTGTGGAGGAACCAACCCCTTATTAACTTTCCTCACAATCACTTCTCAGCCTTTGTGGGTGCTGACCCTACCATTTGACTGAAACCTCTCTAACAATAGGCAGCAATCATCTGTGGTGAAATCTGAAGAACACTTTCCAGTCTCTTTTTATTTGACCTCCCTGCCATATCTGATATTTTTTGATCACTTGCTCCAGGAAATTTTATTTACCCATGGCTTCCATGTTGAAAGTCTTTCCTCATTGTCCTATAACTTTGCTATCTTAGCTATTTTTTTCCCCAATCTTTTAAGGTTGAGGCTCCCCAAGGTAATATCCTATGGTATTGCCTTCTCATTTGACACTTATGCCTGCTGAAAGCCTATTCATTTTCATTACTTAAAAATTACCTTCTCTACACTGATTCCATAATTCAGATTTCCCATCCAAACCTATGTAGAGAGTAATAACATATTGTAAAGTCAATTTTCTTTGTACATCGATAGCTTGGGTTTGTTTAAAACTGGACCTATTTCCTCATCCCAAGACCAGCTATTCTTATTTCAGTATTTGTTCTGATAAGAGACACCATCATCTACTTAAACAGCCAGAATAATGTCCCCCTCCTCATCACCACCACACCACCCTCCTCTCTCCACTTACACAGTTAATTATTATATACTGTTCTAAATATCTCTGTAATCTTTCTTTCACTTGATACTCTCTGCTCTTCCATAATGCCCTCTTTCCTAAGCTATTAAAGTGTCCTCCCAACTCATATCCTAATAGTTTCACTCTAATCTTATCTCTTTCCATGTTTCTGCCTCTTGCTCAACAAAGAGAATTTTCTAAACCACAGTTTGGATCAAGTTACATCCTGTTTGATCCACTGAACTTAAACACCCTTAATTTGTATTTGATTTCATTTAGCTGTCTATCCAATCATACATCCACTCTTTGGACTGAGCCAGCAGTAAAGAGAATACAAAGGTTCTGGTCTCATGGAGCTTATAGTTGAAGACAGAAGACTAAAATTCAGGTAGCAATGACATACGTACCATAAAAATGAAAGCAGAGTTCCTGCGGAACCCTGTAAATAAAGGATTAGCAAAGCTTCACAGTCAGCCAAGGGCCTTGTGATCAACTGTAACTTGGAAGTTGCATGTGAATTTCCAAATTGAAGGTGGAGAAAATGGAAGCATTGGGTCATAGAGAAAATTGCGTGGAATGATTGTCCCAAACAGAGGGAACAACTTTAACCAGACTCTAAGGCAAAAGAGAACATACAGTTTTAGAAGAGCCTGATGGAGGGGTGGAGCACAAGTGTTTCGCCTTCATTGAAAAGGGTGAGGGAGAGTAGGTACAGATGGAATGTAGGGGGTTTATTGAGATAAAAGGATGGTGACTTGACTGTCACACTAAAGAAGTGATGTAACTACATGTATATTTTAGGACAAATAAGCAAGCAAAAAGCCAGCTAACAAATCATAAACTCGCTGGTTGCAGAGGATCTTCATAATCAAGTTCCTGCCCACAGACCATGCCTCATCTTCCACTCATTTCCAGCAGCTCCATTCCTCGAATCCCAATCGTCTTTTACCGATTTAACATGGCCTTTTCCTAGCATCTGTAGTTATGGGCCTCCACATCTAGGCAAATGCCTTTTTTTTTTTTTTAAGATTTATTTATTTATTAGAGAGAGAGAGAGAGGGAAGGGGCAGAGGGAGAGGGGAGAGAGAATCTCAGGCAGACTCTATAGTGAGCTCAGAGCCAGAAGTGGGCCTTGAGATCCCCTGAGATCACGACCTGAGCTGAAACCAAGAGTCTGCGGTCACTTAACCAACTTCACCGCCCAGGCGCCCCTTGAAAATGCCTTTTTTAGCTTCTAAAATTTGCTTTCTCTTTTCTCAAACTATCCCAATCCACCTCACCCTGCAAAGGGAGTTCGAGAATTTTCTCCTCTATGAAGCCATCCTTAACTCCAGGGTGGGGGCGGGGGGTAGGAGAGAGAAATTTATTTGATCAACTTGGGGTATTTTTCTACTGTTTCCATTACAAGAGTGGAATGCTGAAGTAGTAAAAAGGCTTCCCATGAAAGTAAGTAATCTTCTCTACAGAATCCCTGGCAGATGGTCATGCAGACTTTGCTTGAACATTCAGTAACTTGAAGCCCATTCTTTCTAATCCAGACCATTGTTTAAAGTGTTGAATTTTTAAGACTGACATTTGCCTTATAATTTCTGTCCATCATAACTAGTTTCTTTTCCCTGAGAGTATGTGAAATAAGTGAAAGAAAATGTTCCTAGTTACTTTATGTTATTCAGTGCACTTCTCTGGATAATTGCTGTTTGATAAAGCCCAGCATAAAACAAAGCATTGATGAGACAAAATAGGAAAGCCATATTTGCAGCTAATTTTGTCTGATTATTACATTCACTATCTGATCTTATTGGAAGCATCTGTATTTGCCCTTACTTCTTAAAGATTTTGGCCCTTAGTTTACTGACATTCTTTCTAATATTTCTTTTGTTCTGAACTATGAGGATTTTAATATCCTGTAGATGATCTTTCTAATACCCTTTACTTAATATTCTCTACAACAATGAATTACAATATATACGTCTCTGGCATCCACACTAAGCACAGCCATACCTGAAACCTCATTACCAATAACATAATCCTCCACAAACACAAATTCAAGAATTCCTTTCTCATATCTACTTGCTCCTCTTATTTCTCTGGATGCTAACTTCAGATTTTTCTTTTTACTCCAGTTAAGATGAACAATCCATCCATTGTTAGCACTCTTATAAGAAGAAGTACCAGGGGGCTTTCTTTCTTTTTTTTCCTGCCATGTGAGACCATACTACAATGTTTACCGTCTGCAAGCCAAGAAAAGAGATCTCACCAGAATCTTACCATATTGACACCTTGGTCTTGGAATTTCTGCCTTCAACTGCAAGGAAATAAATGTGTGCTGTTTAAGCCACCCAGTCTATGGTATTTGTTATGGTAGCCTGAGTTAAGGCAGTATAATTCTTTAAATAATATGGGGAGAAGAAGAAAAAAAATGAAAAAAAATGTTATATAACAATGCATAATTTTTCTCTTATGACATTATGCCACTATTTTATTTTTAATTGAACTTTCTAAAACATTGCCTTTCTTTCTTTCTTTCTTTCTTTCTTTCTTTCTTTCTTTCTTTTTCCTTCCTTTCCTGGCCTACTTCCTCAAAGATTTTCTCCATTTTATCTGGAAATTCTTCTTCTTTTCTCAAAGACTAGAGCATATGGTTGCTTATTTTAAGAACTTACTATTTCTTATCTACCCATGTGATCATTCTGCTTTTATTGCTCACAAAATTTTTGATAATATCAGACAGGAAAACAGAGATAGCTGATTGAAGTTTGTTTTATTGCTTTCATCAGAATCTATATTGCTTGGATCTCAAATTGAACAATATTTTTCTGGGTCCATTCTGAAAACATCAATTGTAAATTGCCACTCTAAATTATCTACATTTAATATTTATTTTTTAAGAAAGACATTGTGGAAGTAAATTATTATATTTATGGATGAGTCTATTAACTGATTCATTCAGCAAAAATATTTTAAAACTTAAACAGCTATCTGTAACTCACTAACTGAAATATTATCATTATTTCCTTATACAAAAATGTGATGTTTATCTATAAGCAAGAATAAGTAATTCACCTTTCTTTCTTTTAGTTCCATGTAATTAAGCAGCACTGTTCTTGGATTCTCTGCTTGTTCTGTCTTCATGTTTTCTGTACCTAAAAAATAAGATTCACTAAGAAATATATTTCACTATGAAAACAGTTTTTTTAAAGATTTTATTTATTTATTTGACAGAGATCACAAGTAGGCAGAGAGGCAGGCAGAGAGAGAGGAAGGGAAGCAGGCTCCTTGCTGAGCAGAAGGCCTGATGCAGGGCTCGATCCCAGGACCATGGGATCATGGGATCATGACCCAAGCTGAAGGCAGAGGCTTTAAGCCATTGAGCCACCCAGGCACTCCTGAAAACAGTTTTTTAAATGCAATTCACCAGGATGTTAACATTATTTTTTTAATTTTAATTATTTTATTAAACTATTGTATCCAGTGTTTAAAGATTAATGAATTAAAATTACAATGTAGAATATGAAAAACTGACTTGATGAGCTTACCAGCCAACTAGACACTGCAGAAGAAAAGATAAGTAAACTTCCACAGATTAATAGACATTATCAAATTTAAAGCATACTCAGATAAAATGTTTGCAAGCAATTAACAATGTCTCATTTTGCATAATATCAAACATTATAATATAAGTGTAATTGGAATCCCAGAAGTGAAATTATGCAGAAAAATATTTGAAAACATACTAACTAGAAACTTTATATATTTTTTGATAAACCTATTTATCCAAAAGTTTGACTGATGCTAATGGTAAATCCAAAAATAAATAAATAAATAAAAAAGATGGGTAGGTATGTAATAGTTAACATTCTGGAAGCCAACATGTCAAAAGAAAAAAAGAGAAAAGAAAAAAAAAAGAAAAAAGAGAAGGTAACTAATGCATAAACTATCTTACGTGTAACAAACAACATATAATGATGGCTTCATTTTCATCGGAAACAGGTCAGGAAACAATGGGATAACATCTTTGAAGCTGGAAAATGAAAAAAAAAAAGTAAATTTAGAATTCTATATCACACTAACTTTAAAGTTCAGTATAATTCCAATAAGGGAAACTCAAGGAAATGTTATACCTACCAACACACACAAGAAGAAGTGCAAAATTAAAAAAAAATCAGGTTATACTCCAAAAAGGAGAAAGGAAATAATTAAGGTAAAAGAAAGAAAAAAAAAAAGAAAAGAAAAGAAAATGAGAAAGAAAATCAATGAAATGCTAAGATTATTTTTTGAAATTAAAATCAACACAGGTTTGGAGGTCAAACGGGGAAAAGAAGAATTCTGGGTAACAAATATTCTCATCCTACATAATCTAAAGTAAAAAGAAACAATCTTGATATGACAAAATTTAAGAAAAGAGAACCTTATATTTTAAGAAGAACTGGAATAGTATAGTTTTAGAAGATCTATTTATTTATTTTGAGAAAGAGACAGAGAGAGAATGCAAGTAGGTGGAGGGGTAGAGGGGAAAGGAGAAAATCCTCAAGCAGGCTCTGTGTTGAGCATGGAGCCCAACCCATCCCAAGACCTTGAGATAACAACCTGAGCCAAAATCAAGATTCGGTCACTTAACCAACTAAGCCATCCAGGCACCCCTGGAATAATATTTTACTTAGTTATATATCAGAAAAAAGAAAGTGTCAACTAGCAAGTGATGTCTAAAATTAATTCGAGGGTAATCAAAATAACATCAATAAGAACTAATAACTAACTGTTAAGTATGTTTGCTTTTGGAGATTGTTTGAAGAGGAAGAACATTGAAATAATTTTTATGTGGAGTAAGATAGTTGCTTCTTGGGGGTGGGGGTGGGATGCCTATATTATTTTAAAGTTAAAGAAAACCATGCAACAGTATTTCAGTAAACCTAAAAAAAAAAAAGCTAGATGGTGGTAGAACTAGAAGATATGCCAACCAGCCAGTAAATCATTAGCGTAACAACTGTCTTTTATTTTCAAGAGTCCATGTTAAAAGAAAAAAAGTATACAAAAATTATATTGAAGAATTGTTTATTGAAAGTTGCAACCTAACCCAGCAGGACATACATGTACACACATGCAATTACACATAGGCACATCCTCACAAACTACATACAAATTGAATATGTATTCTGCCCTCGGAGTATATTGCCCCAAATAGAACCAGATATGTTACAGTACCTTATGACTATGATATTCTCAATGTAGAAAAGAACCCCAAAAGCTTTCTGTGGAAAAGCTGCATATTTTTAATAATACATCTAAATATTAATTTACATTTAAAATATTTGAATATAAACATTTAAATTGCTGCTTTAGATGACAATTGCTAAATAACCTGAAACTATTAGCTTTTCAATTTTCACAAATCCTCAAACAAAATGCATTTTGATTATGCCCCTCTTAGCCAACTGTACAAAAGTGTATTGATAAAAAGCTGTGTTTTGTTTTTATTATTTTTTTTACTAAGTTTTAACTTTTAATTCCAGTGTAGTTAACTGGAATTAAATATAGCACTACATTAGTTTCAGGTATACAATATCGTGGCTCAGAAATTCTATACTCAGTGTTCATTATGACAAGTACACTCCTGAATCCCCATGACCTATTTCACCCATCTCCCCACCCACCTCCCCTCTGGTAACCAACAGTTTGTTCTTTATAGTTAAGAGTCTATTTCTTGATTTCTCTCTCTCTCTCTCTTTTGCTTATTTGTTTTGTTTCTTAAATTCCATAGATGAGTGAAATCATGTGGTATTTGTCTTTCTCTAACTTATTTCACTTAGCTTTATATTCTTTAGCTCTATCCACATCATTGCAAATGGCAAGATTTCAAGACTTTTATGGCTGAATAATGTTCAATTGTGTGTATATATATATATATGTATGTATACGTATACCACTTTTTCTTTATCTATTCATCCATTGCTGCAATAAACATAGGGGTGCATGTATCCTTTCAAATTAGCATTTTTGTCTTCTGTGGGTAAATAGCCAGTAGTGCAATTACTGGATCATAAGGTTGTTTTATTTTTAACTTTTTGGGGAACTCCATACTGTTTCCAGACTGACTGTACCAGTTTGCATTCCCACCAACAGTGCAAGAGGGTTCCATTTTCTCCACATCCTTGTGAACACGTGTTACTTGTGTTGTTGATTGTAGCCGTGCTGACAGGTGTGAGGTGGTATCTCATTGTGGTTTTGATTTGCATCTCCCTGATGATGAGTGATGGTGAACATCCTTTCATGTATCTGTTGTCTGTCTTCTTTGGAGAAATGTCTGTTCATGTCTTCTGCCCAGTTTTTAATTGGATTATTTGTTTTTTGGGTATTGAGTTTTATCCGGTTTTTAAAAAACATTTTGGAATACTAACCCTACAAAGCTGTTTTTTTAAAATTGTGACTGGGATTTTTGTTCATTTTGGTCAGATCAATGCTCTGAAGATTTATTTTATTTTTTAAGGAAATCTCAGAATTTTGGTGGTGCCTTGCAAGTCACAGAAATCATTCCACAACTAGTGTCTGCTTTTTAAAGAGATTTTTTCAAAGGCAAAAAAGTAGCTGAATTTTAAACAAAAGCTAATATGTTTTACACTAGCTAAGATATGAATCAAGTACAAAATTTACAAAAACATGATCCATTATTACAAACAAAAAAATAGTGGCTCCTTTATACCTATTAGATTTCTTTAGATAGGTTTCCCTATTGCTAATGTTTTGAGTTAAATGGAAAGCATTTCATGAAAATAAGGGTTATATTGTTTCCATGCCTGTTTATCACACAACCAGAAGATCATTCCAATATGGCTCCTGTCTGTAGAGACTTCTAGAATGATTTTTCACATCAGTTCACATCAAGAATCCATGTCCATTCAGTGCCTTCTTCCAGCATTCAAGTTCATACTTCTAATATATGGCTGTGTGTACTTTATGATCTCCTACTTGCTTTTCATTTTCTTCCTTGTTTCCAGCCTTTCTTATATGCCCTTTCTTCCATCCAGGAGAATCGCTGACTCTTTCCTATTCCTAAACCTGGTAACTATGTGGCTCCTCATATAACCTGGATGAAACCGTGAAATTTGGTTTAGATTGCAGATGAGTACGAATGCTGGGTCAGGTTCAGCAAAATTACTTTCTCTGTGTTTTTGCCGTCATTAACAAACTAGGTGCCCAAATGGTGAATGAACAAGGATACAAAGGAAGAGACTATCACCCTATGTTCTCTTACTAAGCTAAAACTTTTAGACATTTGGTATGAAAACTAAACAGAGAGACAACATGTTTGTTGTTTTTAAAGCCCTAATGACTTTTGTATGATCTGTTAAAACAATTCATTTATTGACTTCCCCAGAGAGAAATTCATTGAGACCCCAAACAAGTCTCACTCAGTATTCTTTATAATAAAATGTTTAACTGCCCGCTTTACTTACCTACTCCAAGCTTACTGAGCAGAGGGTAAAAGGACCTACACTGGTATCCAGCAGAGTAGATAACATTAGCAGGCACTCTACCAATATTTATTTATGTGTCCTAATATTTCTCATGTGCTACTATGTATCAAATTGTCAATGGAAAATGAATAGAGAGTAAGAGAGGCAATATTTTGGTGAAATATAATATGGAGGTTTATCCCTCCCTCCCAAAAAAATGAACCACCTTCCAGGAAATAACAACTGACGTACAAGATTTTTTTTTTTTTTTTTTTTTTTTTTTAGTGGACTTCTCATCTTCAAAAATAGAAGGTGGAAGATGAAGGGAGAACATCTATTGACTACTGAGAAGTTCAGACAGTGATTCAACTATCATGTCCCTGACCAAAATTTCAAACCTACCTGGCATTTGTGAACAACAACAAAACTTGAAAGAATGTACCTTTTATGGATCTATTGGAAGGAAATCATCAAACAGTATTCTTAATGAAAACATATTTGAATTAAGAACATGGATTTTCACAGGGAAGTTAAAAGGAGAGGGGAAGCACTGGTGGTGACCAATGAGTCTTGAAACACATTTAGTTTAATGTAAATGGATGATTGTGCAATATTAGTGGAAAGGAAAAACTAGTAAATACCCTGAAACAAAAATAAAATAAAATAAACTATCCCCACACAAAACAAGCAATTGGGAGGAAGGGTTCTAGGAGGTGGGTGAGATTGTTAAGGTTTATTTTCCTATAGGAAAACATTGTCTTATTTCACAGCATTGCCCCCAATAATTTTTGCTTCTCATTAGTCACGCAGAGCCTTCACTGCTTAGAATGTGAGCTGAGTATTCTTGACAGAGACAATAAAGCTGAATAGTAGACACAACTTCTGCCTACTGAAAGGTTGTCAGATGATGGTGGGAAAAACACATTTTTAAATAGAAAATAGAAAAATGCTCAGGAAGCTGTGAACTTTAGAAGTGACTTTATGCATGCAAAAGGGAGACCAGGAAGACAGATGTTTTCTGGGAAGAGTTCCGTAGGAAGGGGGAAGGGTGGGAAGTCGTTAATAGGATTGAGTTTGTATTGTTGCAGGTTAAGTTTCAGCTCTCTGCCGTTTCCTGGAAGCATGGCCATCAGAGAAGAACGACCAGCTGCCACCCAGACTCCTGGAGCAACTGTGAAATAGCAAATAGCTAGACTGTCCCTGAAAAAGTGCCAGTTTGCGTCTCTCTCCCCAACCGCCCCTCACGCGCGTGTACACACACATTCCCTCTCTCTCTCACACACACGCGCGCGCACAGAACAGATTCACTGCACATTTTTTTTAATTGAAAGCATGCAAATGTGTCTTTTTCTTACTATCTCAAAGTTGAATATGTATCTGCATAAGAAAAAAAATCCCCCTTTTTAACAGATAAACTGAAACCCATCTCTGTGTAGAGAAAGGATTTAGGTCTCAATGCCCTGCTGCAAACACAGTCATTAGAATACAAGGATAATTAAGCAGTTTTCAAATCCAATGGGAAAGAGTGGGATCAAATGTACCCCCAGCTGGCATGGGGAGCTGGGAACTGGCATCTGTGGTTTATAATTCCAACCCTTATGTTGTAAGGGAAAATTCTCATATTCTATTAGGGTCTGTTTTCAATTGATCATTGTCTCTTTCAGTTGTTTCATTTAAAAGCCTTGTAATTAACCTTTACCTAGAGGTTTCATTTGCAGAAAGGGATGGCATATTTTTGGCTGTGTTGTTTGAGGAGCAGAATGAGATCAATGTAATCAATAAGATTAAAATAGAATGTATTCAAATTGTTCAATGCAATTGGACACATTTGACATATCTTAGCATATTAAAGATGAGATTGAGGAGATAAGTTAATTTCAATTTAAAATAATAATGAAAGAGCAAACTAAATGGAAAATAAGCTACCCAAAGGAAAAAATCTTGCAGAGTTTTCTTTTGCCTTACTAAATTGAGTTGACAACTGTGCTGAGATTTCTAGTCCACTTGTTATCACTACCATCACTATCATTGGGTCACCTTGTCATACATCACATTAGTTACACACACTTCTGTAGAAACTGCAATAATCAGTATACATCCAGACAGTTTTCACTGTCATCTCTCCAAAATATTATTGACCAAATGGAAGCAATTCAATGTATTAGCCAGGATTAGGACCTTCAAAGTTCAATCAGCAATTTAAAAAAAATTAAAAAACACGCATACTTGATGCTCTAAATAAATTGAGATTTTTAAAAACAGCAACATTTTCACAAAGTCAGATTCCCTTACTTATTTTTCTTGTTCTCTCCTTTCTCTATCACTTTGGGAAAAGGTGGCATCAGAAACAGCATAACACCCAACAAATAAATTTCATGAACTAATGTTATACCAATTCATTAATTTTGCTAAATAGTCTTCTCTCATTTGTAATTTGTATGATAGCATTAGGGATAATACAATGGGGAGAAAGAAATGGAGAAAAGAAACAAAGTTCTGGATATAATTTGCAAATAACTAGTTCCAAATGAAGAAGACATTTCCATACTATTCATAATGTCATATATGTGTATATATATATATATAGATATATATATATATACACCATTTTTCTTAATTTACAAAATAATGCTACAAATACAAAAAAGAAAAAGTAAAGTAAAAGAAAGAATTATATTTTCCCTGCTATTAGAATGAACTGGTTTTGTGTTATTAATAGACCCAAATAGCTTTTACTAGTATCACTCCCATGTCACAATGTGTTGACACATTATGTATTTTCTAACACATTTGGAACGCTAGGTTTCCCTAGTGAATCTCAGTATCTCGGAGGATGAAAACAAAATCTGAACACTGTCAGAAACATCCAAATCTGCTCTAATTTAGAGACTCAGTGGACTGCCCAATTGCCATGAGATGTTCATTATGTGAGAAGATATAAACCTTTTACAAGTTTTTACTTATTTAATTATTTAACTTTCATTTTTGGCATTTCAGTTTCTGCTATTGTATTTGCCATCATTCTTGTTTGCTAGGTCACATATCCAAAATAAATAATGGGAAACAGGAAATTTTAAAAAATACTGAAATTATAATATATTTTATATATATTTATAATTTATATGTAATATAAATCAATATAACATATAATAATATAATATAATATCTAACTTAATATATTAATCACTGCTATTAGCTTTTGTGAACTTCGCTCCATCATTATATATCTCATGTGTATGGAAAGAGAAAAAATTAATGTATGCATATATCATCAAATAATCTTTGAACTCCTGATTCTCAATACCTACATTCTAGCCAGTATTTGGATTTAATAATTCTCTACAGTTAGATATTTGAATTGCTTTTACCTTTTTGCAATCAGGGTTGCCAAGTACATTCACAAATACAACTTATTGTCTCCACTTATTATTATTTCCTCAGTAGATATCCTACAAATGAAATAACATGGTCTAAATTACTGAAATCTTTACTATGTATACTCTAATTTTACTTTAGAGAAAGACAATCTGCCAAAGTGGAAAAGGCACAAAACTCCATGAGTTAGGAATTTAATACCCAGTTACGCTGTTTAACGGTTAGTTTGGAAATTTACATGAACTATTTGAGCCTCAGTTTCCTTGCCTAGTCCAAGAAGAACATACATTTTACTCTAGAAATTACTTGAGATATCTATCTATCTAGCTATCTGTCAATAGATAGATAGATATCTACCATAATGTCTGGCAAAATAGTGTTTATAACTGGTAAATATTATTACTGAAACCTACAAGCACTGCATTATGGTTGAAAACTTGTCCTCTAGTGAAGAAATTTTGAAAATGAATACTGGCTCTGCCACTCCACTGATTATGAAAACTTAAACAGTTTTGAATCTCTCTATGCCTATACTTATTAATAATAATAATGCTTATTTCATAAGGATTTTATGAGGTTTAATTTGTGGTACAATATAATTAAGGTCCCAGAAAAATGTCCTGCACATAAGGTATGCTCGATAAATATGTGCTACTACATTATTTTTAATACTGCCAAGTTCACTTATCACCTACTTAAGGCATATATATATATATATTTTTTTTTTAAAGACATATATAAATGTTTTACTTAAACATTTGAGAGAGAGAGAGAAGGAGAGCATGGGCAGGAGAGGGCAGAGGGAGAAGGAGAAGCAGGCTCCCCACTGAGCAGGAAGCCCAACATGGGGCTCCATCCCAGGACTCTGGAATCATGACCAGTCAAATGCAGACACTTAACCAACTGAGCCACCTAGGCACCCCTTAAGGTTATATCTTATTTTAAAAATATATATTTTGGGATACCTGGGTGGCTCAGTTGTTTAAGCATCTGACTTCAGCTCAAGTCATGATCCCAAGGTCCTGGGATCAAGTCCCTCATCGGGCTCCCTCTGCAGGGAGAAAAAAATTAAAAAAAAAAAAAAAAGGAATAAAAAAATAAGAAATACTTTTTTTTGCATTGCCCTAGTTATGAAAGGGTAGTTTCTTTCTATTTGTCTTATTTTGGTTACTGTGTATTGAATATCTTTTGTTTATATTCGTGGAATCGACTAATACTACATATTTTTCTCTATGAGATAGGAATTAAGAATGTCGCCTTTCATATTTTCTTGCAATTCCTTCCTAGTTTTATATGTTAACTTTGTTGATGCTTTGTTATTGTCATATTTCCTTTGTAGATTGTCAAATCCAAGAAGTATCTTTTGGTTTTGCCTTTCTTTTATTCAGGTAAATATTCAGTTTAAAAGGAGTTTATTTATTTTGAATAGCAGTTAGAACATTGTATTTTGTAATTTTATTGGCTACATTTAACTCTAACTAGTGTCCTTTATGCACTTTATGTATTTATTAATTTGATACTGTGTGCTTTGGACTGAATGTTTGTTTCCCCCAAAACTCATGTTGAATCCCTAGTCCTCATTTGGAGGTGAGGGCTTTGGAAAGCAATTTATTCATGAGAGTGGAGCCCTCCAGATGAGATTAACATTCCTATAAGAAAACAGAGGAGAAAAATTAACTCTCTCTCTCCACCATGTGAAAATATAGCAAGAAAGTATTCATCTGCAAACCAAGAACAAGATTGTCACTAGAAACCAAATTGGTTGGCACGTTGATCTTGGACTTTTCAGAGTTTCAGAATTGTGAGAAATAGATGTTGCTTAAGCCATATAGTCCATGGTATTTGTTGTAGCAACTTGAGCTTTTGAAGACACTGGAGAAAGCTCAATATAAAATTTATATTACAAAGAGTCAATTTGTATGGAACCACAAAGGGCCCAGAATAGTCCAAGCAACCTTGTAAAAGAAAAGCAGACCTGGAGGCATCACAACTCCAGACTTCAAGCTCTATTACAAAGCTGTAGTCATCAAAACAGTATGGTACCGGCACAAAAAAAAGACACATAGATCAATAGAACCAAATAGAAAACTCAGAAATGAACCCACAACTATATGGCCAATTAATCTTGGACAAAACAGGAAAGAATATCCTTTGGGAAAAAGACAGTCTTTTCAACAAATGGTGTTGGGAAAACTGGACAGCAACAAACAGAAGAATGAAACTGGACCACTTTCTTACACCATACATAAAACTAAATTCAAAATGGATGAAAGACCTAAATTCGAGACTTGAAACCATAATAATCCTAGAAGAGAACACAGGCGGTATCTTTTTTGACATTAGGCATAGCAACTACTTTCTAGATATGTCTCCAGAGGCAAAGGAAATAAAATAAAAAATAAACTATTGGGACAACATCAAAATAAAAAGCTTCTGTACAGTGAAGGAAATAATCAACACAACTTACTGGCAACCTATGGAATGTGAGAAAGTATTTTCAAATGACATCTGGTAAGGGTCAGTATACAAAATATATAAGGAACTTATAAAACTTAACATCCAAAAACCATATAATCCAATTGAAAATGGGCAAAAGACATGAATAGACGTTTCTCCAAAGGAGGAGGGGCCAACAAACACATGAAAAGATGCTAAGTGTCACTCACCATCAGGGAAATGCAAGTCAAAACTACAATGAGATTTCACCTCACACCTGTCAGAATGGCTAAAATCAACAACACAAAAAGTAACAGGAGCTGGTGAGGATGTGGAGAAAGGGGAACGCTCCTGCAAAGTTGGTAGGAATGCAAACTGGTACAGCCACTCTGGAAAACAGTATGGAAGTTCCTCAGAAAGTTGAAAGTAGAACCACCTTATGATCCAGCAATTGCACTACTAGGTATTTACCCAAAGAATAGAAAAACACTAATTCAGAGGGATTCATGCACCCCAGTGTATAGCAGCATTATCTACAATAGCCAAATTATGGGAGGAGCCCAATTGTCCATCAACTGATAAACATATATATATGACTTCTTCTCGTCATATGTATACACACATACATACATACACATATGTGTGTATGTGTGTGTGTACATATATATGTGTGTATATATATATGGAATATTACCCAGCCATAAAAAAGAATGAAATCTTGCTATTTACAATGACATGGATAGAGCTAGAAAGTATAATGGTAAGCAGAATAAGTCAGTCATTGAAAGAAAAAATACCATATGATTTCCCTCATATGTGGAATTTAAGAAAAAAAATGAGCAAAGGGGGGGGAAGAGAGAGAGAAAGAGAAGCAAACTAAGAAACAGAGTCTTAACTATAGAGAACAATCTGATAGTTACAAGAAGAGAGACAGGTGGGGGGATGGGTGAACTGGGTGACAGGGTCTAGAGGTGCACCTGTTGTGGTGAGCATGAGCATTAGGGGTTATAGGAAAGTGTTGAATCACTATATTCTGCACCTAAACTCATATTATGCTATGTCAACTAACTAGAATTTAAATAAAAGCTTAAAAAAACCCCAAAGAGTCAATTTAATAAAAGCCACTTCTCAATAGTTATCTTCCCATCATGTATTTGTGATGATTTTTAAATTATATTGGCCCATCTATTCCATTCCATTGATTTCTCATAATTAAACAGTGCCACACTATTTTGCTTTTGTGGGGTCTATGTTTTTTATAAGAAGACAAGTGACATAATTTGTTCTTCTGCTGTGAGACATTTAAGATACCATATTCACTTTTTATAAAAGTGAATATGTATATACTTATATACATACATAAAAATATGTATGTATATAAGTATAAAAATATGGTTTTTAATTGCAATCTCAATATCTATTTTTTGTCTTCCTATGTAATGATATTTGTATTAATTTTAATAATTCTGGAGAACAGTACATTTAAACCTTTTTATTAGTAAAATTGAAATATTTATTTTGATATTTTATATTTGATATCAAATATCAAAAAATATTTGATAAATATTTATCAAACTTCCACAAATCTTGGAAAAAATATATAGTTTGGCTAAAATTACTGGATTACTGGTTATCTTATTATGGTTTGACTCTCAATATGAAGAGTGTATTTATAACTTATTATAGAAATCAGATACTCAGTGAGCAAAGCAGAATAATTTGTACCTTCCAATCCAAAGTATTATGAAAGACCCTATTGGGTTAAAGGCCTACATATCTTCTATCCAACTAGGAAGACTGCTAACCCATTTAATTAGCCTCAGCAGAAATGATAAAAGTAGAAGGAAAACTTCAAATTTACTTAATCTTGGATAAAGAGGAGTGCATAAGTTTTGATAAAAAATTATATCTGAACTCTCTTGATATCACTGAAGGCAAGTAATTTAGTGGTCTCAAAATCTCTAAATAATTATCACTTATCCACTTTACCTAGGAAGAAATATACACGAGAGCACTACATCAGATATAAATGATTTTTAAGGTTATTCTTGGATCATCTCATGCACAATATTTTAAAAAACATAATCAACACATAAGACTTTTGCTCCAATTAGTGCTAATTTCTCACTGAGAAAATATATAAAACAATTATCTGCATAATGTCTCTAGTTTAATATATGATAATATTTAATGAGAAGAGTGTATTCACTCAACACTCATGAAACATCAATAGTCTTTTAATATTAATGAATGCAACTTCACACACACTAACTTAGTAGTGAACATATTCAATTTCCTTATTTATGTTATCTCAAAATGCATATACTATATATACCCAACAGTAACTTAATTATAAACAGTGATCATGGCATTACCTATAAATGAAATACATTTAACTAAGGATAAATTTCCTTCCAGAAACAAAATACACATAGTCTTACTTGCAAAATGAAAATTTTAAAATTTAATTTCATCTTTTCATGATTTAAAAAAACAAGTCTATTTAACCCTGCATATAAACATTTATTCCAGCAAATCAATAATCACTTAGCTAGAAAAATTGAGTATGTCAGATGAACATATTCTAAAGCTTTCTTTTCACTTTCATGTTCTTATTTGGATTATGAATTATGGTTGTTTTTGTTTTGTTTTTTAAGATTTATTTATTTATTTGACAGAGAGAGAGAGAGAGAGAGAGCGAGCGCATGCACAAGCAGAGGGAGCGTCAGGCGGAGGGAGAGGGAGAAGCAGACTTCCTGCTGATTAGGGAGCCTGAAGCGGAACTGGATCCCAGGACCCTGCGATCATGACCTGAGCTGAAGGCAGATGCTTAACCGACTGAGCCACCTAGGTGCCCCTGAATCTGACATTTTAGAGACAACGTTTAATTTTCTGTGTAACCATTTGCCAAACAGTATAATAATTCTCTGAGTCTTAGTGTAGAGAACTTACTAACAATAGCCAAAATCATAGCTCACTGAATTTCTAGGATTACTCTTTTTATATAGTCAGTCTATGGATAACATTGTAACGTAGTCCAAAATAAGGTTAACAGAGGAATATACACAGTTTTCAAAGAAGAAAAAAATGCCACAGTATACAATGTTCTTAGATATGAAGCTTAGTTCTTATGAATTTCAAAAGTAGATTTATTTACTACCCAGCTCATAATAGTTTTAACTAATAATCTAAGATTTAGAAAATAATTTGCTGAGTTCACCTATAACCTTTTCCATAATCTGTAATCGGAACTTAAACATAAATCAGACTATGGGGCTGAAGTTTCAAGCCTCCTGACCCTCAGCGGTCAGACACTAGAGTGGAGAAGAAAGTTTTCCTCTGTAATAAACCATTCCATTTAGAGCACAGTGGCAAAACAAGGCTCCCTACTCTAAAGCAGGCATCAGGGACAGAATCTGTTTCTGAGAAGTAAATGGAACAAGCTGCTGATTATCACTCCCTGAGGCTATGAATTATTTGGAGGTCCTGGAAGAGGTGGTGATTGAGACAAACCACCATGATTGCTGGTGCTTGATTCTACAATATCCGCTCTCATCAAGTGACAAGGTCCCCGAGCTGCTTTTGCATTTCTAGGGACTGGAATTAGTTGAAGTCATTGCCAAAACTTCTAGACAGAGAAAGTAAAACACAGAAATAGAGATGCAAAAGGGAAAGTTAAGCTACATCTTGAATGAGTCACAATCACAAAAACACATGAGTAAGTACAACATCATAAAACAAACAAAGAAAACTAGTAGATACAATTTACTCCAAATTAGTTGACTTATTGACATAAAATTAGTTTTTATTAATTATAATTTTAATTGTCAAAAAGAAATGGATGAATAATGTCAAAAAACACAGTGACAAAAATTATAAAACAGGAAAAAAAGATATATGTATATAATGTGTATATGTATACAAAATGAATATAGAAGTTACAGAGATGTTATTGTGTGTGTGTGTTTAAAACAAAACTAAGACTGTGAGGGGACATATCTGACTCTTGATTTCAACTCAGATCATGATCTCAAGGTCCTGGGATCTAGCCCCATTTTGGGCTCCATGCTCAGGGACATCTGCTTGAAATTCTCTCCCTCTGTCCCTCTCTGCACTTTCTCTCTCTCTCTCTCTCTCTCAAGTAAGGGCTATAAGATAAATGTAATAAGAATTTAAAAGACTGACAGTTGAGTAGCAGTATTTCAGCAGGAATAACTACACAATTTTAGAATTAAGAAAGTACATCAGTTCTCAAGTTGAAAAAATATTCTAACTCACTCTAGTATACTCATATTCTTCTATGAGCCCTAGACTGAGTCAAGGAAAAGTTTAAAATTATTATACAGAAATATCCAAATAGTGAGACCTAAGCAAGTGTCCCAAACTTGAAATCTTCTGCAGCATACAAGTAGATCGGCTATCCTAAAATATTTTAAAAATCACAATCAATACTGTGTTGCAACCTATTCTGCTGTTTGCTTAATTCAGGGGATTCCATCTTCTCACATTCAGAACAAAGGGGTTCTGAGAACATTAAACATGAGAATTAAATATGTCAAAGACCATTTCATCTGAATACAGTTATCATTAGATAGTGAAAGTGAGACTATTAGTGGCACTGCTGGTTGAAATTTATCCTGTTCGGGCGCCTGGGTGGCTCAGTGGGTTAAGCTGCTGCCTTCGGCTCAGGTCATGATCTCAGGGTCCTGGGATCGAGTCCCGCATCGGGATCTCTGCTCAGCGGGGAGCCTGCTTCCCTCTCTCTCTCTGCCTGCTCTCTGTCTACTTGTGATCTCTGTCTGTCAAATAAATAAATAAAATCTTAAAAAAAAAAAAAAGAAAAGAAATTTATCCTGTTCAAGGAAGAGGAAATGTAGTCGTGTAGTCGGGGGCACCTGGGTGTCTCAGGGGGTTAAGCCTCTGCCTTCAGCTCAGGTCATGATCTCAGGGTCCTGGGATTGAGTCCCACATCAGGCTTTCTGCTCAGCAGGGAGCCTGTTTCTCTCTCTCTCTCTCTCTCTCTCTGCCTGCCTCTCTGCCTATTTGTGATCAAAAAATAAATAAATAAAATCTTTAAAAAAAAAGAAGAAAGAAAATGTAGTCAGAAAAAAAATGTTCAATCTGAAAGGGAAAAAAAAAGATGCTCACTGTAATTTGTCAAGCCACATCCTTTTTTTTTTAAATTTTATTTATTTATTTGACAGAGAGAGGTCACAAGTAGGCACAGAGGCTGGCAGAGAGAGGGAAAGACAGGCTCCCCACTGAGATCATGACCTGAGATGAAGACAGAGGCTTTAACTCACTGAGCCACCCAGAAGCCCCAAGCCACATCCTTTTTTGAGATAATTGAGATATCTCAATTAACTCTTTTCTTATACTTCAATAATGTAGGCATATTTCAAGGATTTGAATATGATTCAGGACCACTGGAAGGAGGTTTATAAGGAGAGCAGTAACCAACTCAAGAGTAAATAGGGCCCATGGGTCCTGAAGGAATTAGTATAGCTTCCAAAGAAAATTAACTTTGCAGAAGACAGTAAGGCTTTTAGAGCTTCTGACTTTTCTATCCTGATGAAGGCCAAAAATCCTATTAATGTTACCATTTACCTCATCTTACAGCTAGTTCAGATTATTTTCTGGACAAAAGGAGAAATAGGAAGAAAACACAACCAAAAAATCATGAAGTGACTATCCTAAAGCAATTGGTCTCAAATATGTAATGTGTATCATATCTTTCCCTTTACATGGATCTATCCTCTTTGAAGATATATATGTTTTGAATATTGAAATTAAATGGAAGAAAAATTTTAAAGTATGACAATTGTAAGAGAATATATTCAACTTGTAATCAATCATATTGAAGTGTAAGACGCTCAATTCAGTGGGAAAAGGAAGGAGAATTTTTGAGAACTCACAGCTATGTCCTGTTACTTAAATTGCTGACAGGGCCAAAAATATACCTGGGAACATTGCTTAGTACAGCTGGCAAGTCAAGGGAGCAGATATTTAAGTGGTAAATAGTAGAAGGTCACACGCTAGTGACTTCACACACATATGCTGAAAACCAACAGGGTATCAGGGGGAAGCATAAAGTTCAGTGGAGTTAATACCACAAAGAATCTATATACGAGCATATCACTCAGCCTAGATTATCAACACTAAGTATTTTCTGATCCCTGTCTTTAGTTGATCTGTCCTCATAAGTAGTGAAATAAAATATTTGAAAAGTGGCATTTCCTGGTATGACATTATTTATAGTATACAAGGGTCATCTTACACTTAAGCTGTACACTTTTAACTTCCTCTCTGCCATCGAGGGGTATTTTTCATATACGTAAGTGTTTGCATAATAATTGTGCTGTTTTCAATCCATAAGCTTTCAGCCTTTTTAGTTAACCTGTGGAGAACGCTGATTCTATGTTCTTCCCTGTAAACCGATCGAATCCACAAATGAAAAGAGAGAGTAAGGAGCAGGAGGAGGCAGAGAGAGAGAGAGCTGAGAAAACAGTAAAAAGTTTACTATGATGATTCCTGGGGGAGAGACAGATATAAATTCTGAAGAAAAGGTGCTCAGCATTCAATGTGGTGCCAGCAAGTGGGGTTTTGATAGACACATCAAGACCATGAGTTATTTGTTCCTTACATAAAGAGTCTCATCTATACCCAAATCTTGTTTTATATTTTATATTTATATTTATATATTTTGTATATAAAATTCAGCATCTGTGGAGTATATTATCAATACTGCCTTGCAAAGTCTTGCAACCAAACGGAATTATTTTAAGCTAGAGGACAGCTTACCCTGAAGCAAGACTATTATCAT
Organism: Enhydra lutris kenyoni; assembly: GCF_002288905.1. NCBI lineage: Eukaryota > Metazoa > Chordata > Mammalia > Carnivora > Mustelidae > Enhydra > Enhydra lutris. The sequence continues at coordinate 19,971,697 of NW_019154116.1, read as the reverse complement.
CTTCTGGGATCTATATGTTTATACTCCATCATTGAGAAAAATCCTACACCAGTTTATGTGAAGTAAATGGAAGGATCATTAAACCATTAGCTCCAGAGGGATGCCAGCCCCCTTCAAGCATAACATATAGGCCTCCATAACAGAACACATTCTCTCACTCCATTCATTCTTCCAGTACATCTGTTTCTCATCGCTACTGGATCATTTACTGGATCAGCGGAGGAAGATCTAGGACAAGCCTTGACAGACACTGTCGCTACTGTTACTGCTCTATGTGGAAACAGAGGCGCTCCACTGGCAATCTAAGAGTATCCTAGCTGATGTACTCAAAGTAGGCTTTATTTGGGGGTTAAATGCATTATTAACTTAAGCACGTTTGAATATCAGTTGAGTGGCAAATAATTAGTGAACACATTTGGATTCTTCTGGCTCAGGAATAAGCTTCCTGCTGGACCTTTTATATTTTTCTCACACCTCTTGAACTTGGATTATGTTTACATTTCTATGCCCTTCCATATTTTTCTGAGTTTTCATAATAAAGAAATCTGTGGTGCTATATCAGGGACCAGTAGTGTATTAGGAGAAACCACTGGTCTTTGTTACTCTCCTTTCCTACAAATAATAGGCATTCATTTTAAGGGCACCTGGGTGACTCAGTTGGTTAAGTGGCTGACTTCGGCTTAGGTCATGATCCCGGGGTCCTAGGATTGTACCCCGCGTTGGACTCTCCAGTCAGTGGGGAGTGTGCTTCTCTTCCTATCCTTCTGTCTCTCCCCCCACTCATGTGCACGCATGCTCTCTCTCACTCAAATAAATAAATAAATAAATAAAATCTTAAAAAAAAAATAGGCATGTATTTTAAGGAGAAGCTTATAAGGCCTCCAACTTTGCAGTTTAACAGACTGATATTGTCATGACAGAGTTATTGATTCAAGTATCTATGGTGGGAGCTGTTTCTGTGAGTGAGTCTTATAATATTCTTATCTCCTCTTCTTATCACAGGCCAGATCATACTGTATTCATGGATGCATACTCCTCTCACACAAAAGATTATTGGTTTCAATTATTTGCCAATTAATATGTTCCAATTATGAACCAAATATGACTAGAACAAAGGCCCCAGACACGTAGTTAAAGGTTTATTAGAAAAAAATTTGTTCATTTCTTCAAATCTGATTCAGCCAATGATCTTGTTCATTCATTCATTCATTCGATTTAAAAAATGCTTCTCACACCTACAAGGTGTTAAGTCTGCCTCTAAACAGTAGGTATCCTCTAAAGAACAAACCCTAGTCTCTTCTCCTAGGGGCTTCTAACGTACTAGGGACAGCTGTGGGGGTAGATAATAAGGCAAGGTCAAACAAGTCAAAAGGGGATTTTAATAGTGTGGCGATTTCAATGATGCTAACTCAATTCATCTCACAATCCATATTCCACCTAGTTCAAAATTGCCTTTGATACGAGCACACACAGAAATCCGATTTTGACACTTACTCTATTAAATAGCTCAGAAAGCTTAAAGGAACCATTTCTTCCTTGACTTTAATGTATGATCAAATCACACACTAGAGTCAAGTCAAACTTCTTTCTCTTTAACCGAGCTGGGTTTTTTGTTTTGTTTTTTTGTTTTGTTTTGTTTTGTTTTTCTTCCAGAACCTTCACAATAGTTCAAGTGCCCTGAATTGGGGCATTGGTGCACTAGCAGGGACTGTGCCTGCACATTTGTCCCAACTGTCCACTCTGAAATGTTCTATAGAGAGGGAAGGAAGTAACACCAACTATCCAGTCCTGCATTATCCAAGCCAGACAGGGATTGTTCCTGAGGAAGGAAGTCACTAATGGTGCATTCGCTACTTGCTCCTCTGGAACCACTGATTCAACCATACAAGCCCCTACTTATTTTTCATCCAAAGAGAATCAGAGCAATTGATTTCAGTCTCACAATATTATATAAATTGTAGGAACTCAAGTTTGTCAAAGTCAGAGCAGAACAATGACCTCAGTGCTTATGTCTCAAAAAGATGGTTATATCAGAAGCCAGACTCCACATGTATTGGCTCATTTCCTTCTAAGTTCCAGTCATAGAAATCAAAGTGAATTATATGGGTGACGTTAGTAAATCATGTTTTTTCTATTCTACATATGCAGCACCATACTGTGATATTACTGATTTAGTTTGAATTTTAAATTAAGATATTCTCAAAAATTAAAATTAAGTTCACTAAAACAGAGGTTCTGTGAGGGCAGGGGATTTTTTTTTAATTATCATTCATTTGCTTTTACATCCTTAGTACCTAGAAAAATGTCAAGCACATGACAGGTGTTTAATATGTTGAGTGAAAAAATAATTCTAAGTATTTTTTCTCCTTTTCACTCTCCCTCCATGAGACAGGCAGCAGATTCTGAAGGAAATTCTTTCTCACGAATTTCCACTTTATTTCATTTCTTTCCGTGTACCTCAAAATGAGGAAATTAAGAACACTTTAGGGAACATGAGATAAAATTACTACCAGTATGGGTTTATAAAATCCACAATGCTTAAGGACCCTTTCAGCTGTCAGTAACAAAAATCCAACTTCAAAGATTTAATATGCAAGTAAATTACTGTTTCACAAAGCTGACAAAAACCCAAGGATATATTCTTCAGACATGGATGAATAGATGCTTCTATGTCCTCAGGGATCTGACTCTCTCTCTCTCTTTTTTTCCCCTATCTCTCTCTCAGTAATGTTTTTCTTTTCACTGACTTTCTTCTCCAGCAGACTTCTGCATATGGATTCAAGATGCCAGTGGCATATCCAGGCTTACATGACATTATAGCTTGAGTTTCCATAGAAAGAAAAAGTGTGCTTCCTGATACATTGCTCTGATAAATGTCTAAGAAGAAATAAGATGGTCTCAACAAAATTTACATGGACAGCCCTGAACCAACCCCTGGACTGCTAAGCTTGGGACTCCTGCTGATTTCTGGGCTGGAGGGAAAGTTCAGTAAAAATAACTCTACCCATGAACTAGGTAGACAGAAAAACATTGCCAACCACTCATAGACCACGAGACACTGAAAAATTTCATTCTTGCTTTCTTCTCTGCCACACGTCAGCTCACTTTCTTTCTTATTCCTCATTATCTTTGTTTCAAAAAGATTGCTCTTATTTTTTTCTTTCCTAAATGCATCAAAGTGCATTCAGTTATGAAAGATTTTACACATGCTGTTCTATCTTTCTGGAATGTTCTTCCTTTTTCCATGTTTTACATCCTGACCACTTCATATTTGTCTTGCAACACTCGATTTAGTGACTACTTTTTCATGGAAGCCATCAAAGGTATTCTAGTTTAGACAAGATCCCTTGATCCATGCTCCCTGTTAGAAAATGTGTATGGTTCTTTTCAGAACTTGTCACTATTGTAATTACATATTTTCTAAATATCTGTTGGCATTTGATCCCTTTACCTGCAGGAGGACAGTGCTCCAGACCAGTGCCTCCCTCAGTGTTGCCACAGCTTATGACACACTGGCACATGGTAGGCATGAAACATCTTTATTAATGAGTCAAAGAAAATGAGTTAAAGAAATGATTCGATTAATTAAATGTGGACTAACTGGCTAATGTAGCGGGAGAATGTTGTTGTTGTTTTTATAAAGGGTAGATAATAAATGTTTTGGCTTTGTAGCACATGCAGTTTCTCTCAAATATTCTTCTTTGTATTTTGCTGTATGTCTTTCTGTTTGCTTTTTTACAATAGTTTTTAAATGTAAAAAAACATTCTTATTGCCAAGCCATATTAAACACTGACCAGATTCGGCCTGTGGGTCATGATTTGCCCACCTCTGCATCAGTATGCTAGTAGTTACAATTTGTTTTGTAATTGCATAATTATAGTAAGGTTCTAATTCTATTCCTAATAGTAATAATAATAATTGCTTTGGTTTTCTTTCTGAGATGAACACTTAACTTGCTACTCTACATAAATTTTGCTTCTGTTCTCAGCAGTACCCAGGCTAGGACCATATTGTTGTGTTTTCTTTTCAAACTTATTTGTTACCAACTTTTTCTTCCTACAAAATGCCTGTGAATTTCTTCTAATCTCCTGCTATCTGTGCCACACTGTGCCTTTTCCATTCTTCAGCCAAGTGCACCTGCTGTCCTAGCTTCTTGTGGCTGTTTCCAGGTTTTACGCTGCATCATCATCCCTTCTGCTTTCTGCTGTATACGGTATATTTCAGTAGAAGGAGGAATGTTTATTTAAAATAAACTGAGTAAAACAGACATTCTGAGATACCGACACCAGGGAAATAGGCGTGCCATCTGCCCTCCATAAGGAGCTCTTTGCCTGAGGGACATAACCGTATCACCCAGGTAAGCTCTTGCTAATGTGTAAATAGTACAGCAACCTTCAAATCGTGGTTGTCATTCTAGACCTTCTGTTCTTTTTCTGCCCTCAGTTCTATAGTATATTTTCAATCCCTTTTTTCCCCCTACTATATATACTTTGACATCTCTTCCCCTGGAATAAAACAACCACTAGTCTTGTGAATGGGGAACTCAGAACATCTCTCCCATTATTTTCTCGTGCCTTCAGTTTCTCAGTATGAATTGTAAGATTTATTTTTTTAGAAAAAAAGTGGCATTTAAAGTACTGCTGTTACATAATTAGAGGGTAATAAGGTAAAACTCAAAACATATGCATGTGTAAGTATTTTAAAAGCTATCTCTTGGGAATACATATTTATAAAAATAAGCGAGCATGCTGTGTCTTGCAAACTTAAAAAAAAAGAATCTGTCATCAACTTACTCAAAAAAGAATCAAACTGTGGCAAAAATAAATTACTTCCCAAAACTTACTATGGGCAGCTATAAACAACACATAGTTTAATAGCTCTTCATCCAATATGACAAATGTTATATTGAGATAAATTTTACATACAATAAACTGTAGAGAACTTAATTTAATGAGTTTCTGTAAATGCAGACACCCATGTAAGCACCAAAACAATTAAGATGAAACATGTTTCCATCCCTCCAGAAAGTTCCTTTACGCCCACTTCAAACTAATCCTCATTTACTCATAAGTAAACCCTATTCTTATTCCTAACTGCACAGAATTAGTTTTGCTTATTCTTGAAGCATAGAGTATGTGTTATTTTGTTGCTGACTTTTTTATCATAATGTTTTGAGATTTGTCTGTGTTTTGCATTTTAAAGGTCCACTCCTTTCATTGCAGAGGATTGTTCCATTGTGTAAATAAGGGGTCATGAATACATCCAAATAGCTCATCCATTACCCAATTGGAGGCCTTTGGAGCTATCAGTTTTTATCCATTATGAATAAAGCTGCTATAAACTCTCATGAGCAAGTTTTCTTTGGTGGACGTAGGTGTTTATTTTACTTAGCTAAATATCTAGAACTACATTGGCTGCTTTATAGGGTAGGTATATCTTTAAGTTTTAAGATATTGCCAAACCCTTTTCCAAAGTGGTTGCACTGTTTTACATTCCCATCAGCAATGTCCGTGAGAGTCGATTGCTCCAATCCTTGTAAAAATTTGGTGCATACAGTACTTTTAATTTTTTCCACATTATAAGGCAGGAGATAGTTTCATATGTATTCCTTTCTGATGATTCATGATGTTGAGTACTTTGTTGCTTCTTGGCTTTTCATATGATTTCCTTTATAATTTTTAAGCTACTTCATTTGTTATTATATTACTGTGAATATTATTATCAGCCTATAGGAAGTCGATATATCCTGAATATAAATATCTGTTTTACGTATTCTTGTCTGACTTATTCATTTCCTTAAGTAAGTTTCAAAAAGCAGTGAAAATCTTTTCTAAATAGGCTTTTTATTTTATTTTTTTTAAAGATTTTATTTATTTATTTGACAGACAGAGATCACAAGTAGGCAGAGAGGCAGGCAGAGAGAGAGGAAGAAGCAGGCTCCCTGCTGAGCAGAGAGCCCGATGCAGGGCTCGATCCCAGGACCCTGGGATCATGACCTGAGCTGAAGGCAGAGGCTTTAACCCACTGAGCCACCCAGGTGCCCCAGGCTTTTTATTTTAAAACAATTTTGTATATACACAAAAATTTCAGATAGTACAGGAATCCCCATATATTCCACATCGAGTTTCCTTTATTAATAATATCTTATAATAATATGGTACATTTGTTACTGTTAATGAAGCAATATCAGTGCACTATTAGTAACTGAAGTTCATACTTTTTGAGATAAGTTTACTTTTTGCCCTAGTATCTTTTTTCTGCTGCAGGATCCCATTCAGGATAAATATTATACAGTAGCTTTGTCTTCTTAGGCTCCTATGGGTCATGACTGTTTCTTAAGTGTCTTTCATGATCGTAACTGTTTTAGGAAGTGCTGGTCAAGGATTTTGTAGAATGTCTCTCGAGTGGCATTTGTCTAGCATTTTTCTCACTATGAGACTGAATTTCTATATATTTGAGAGGAATACGGTGAATATCAAGTGCCATTTCATCACATCATTAGATACATACTATCAACCAAACTTACTATTGTTGCAGTTGACCTCGACCAACTGGCTGAGGAAATATTTGTGAGGTTTCGCCACTATAAAAGTTACACACATCCCCTTCCCCTTCTCATTCCTTAATCTATTATTTGGAAGAGAGAGATTCACTATACAGAACCCAAACTTAAGGGTTAAAAAGTGAAGGGTGCCACCATGAGGGAAATATTTGAATAAATGGTTTGGAATTCTTTGGCACTGGAGATTTGGCT
>NW_019154116.1:19960751-19964932 GCF_002288905.1 Enhydra lutris kenyoni | reverse complement strand
TTTCCCCCATTATTTATTTCCCCCATTATTTATTTCCCCCATTATTTATTTCCCCCATTATTTATCGATTCAATAATTTTATCAGTATGAACTCGTGGGCGTATATTTAATACTTTGGGTTAAAATACAATGGTTTGTGAGTTTTTGTTGCTCAAAATGTTCTAGTTTTGGCTACTGGGGAATTTTTCAGTTGACTGCTGTGTCCCTTTAACATATGCCCTCATTTTCTTCAAGTGTATGTGTGTGTGTTTATGATTTATTGATTTATCTGTAGTTAATCCTGTTTATTTCTAGAGCAGTTTTAGAGTTAACAGAAAAAATGAGCAGAAAACAGAGAGTTCTCATATTTCTCCTTTCCCCGTACCCCTAATTCTTAATATTTTGCTTTAATGACGCATATTGTTTTGATTGATGAGCCCATCTTGATACATTATTACCTATAGTCCATAGTTTACAACAGAGTTTCCTTTTTGTGTTGCATATTCTATGGGTTTTGACAATTGTGTAATTATATGTATCCACCATTACAGTTTCATATACAATAGTTTTACTACCATAAATATCCCCTGTGCTCCAACTGTTTATCCCTACCAGTATCTTAACTAAGCCCCCTGCAGATTTTTCTCTGCTCTTTGCAGTTTTACTTTTTCTAGAATGTCATTTAGTTGGAATCATACAGTATGTAGCCCTTTCAAACTCTCTTCTTTGTTTTTTGTTTGTTTGTTTGTTTAAGATTTATTTATTTATTTATTTATTTGAGAGAGAGAGTGGGGGGATGGGCAGATAGAGAGAATCTTTCAGACTCCACATTGAGTGCACATCCCAACATGGGGCTTGATTGCATGACCCATGAGATCATGACCTGAGCCAAACCAAGAGTCTGATGCTTGATCAAGTGAGCCACCCTGGTGCCCCTGGACTCTTTTCTTTTAGTTAGCCATACGCATTTAAGATTTCTCTATGTCTTTTAAAGCTTGATAGCTCGTTTCTTTTTATCACTAAATAACATTCTGTTGAAGGACTAAATAACATTCCACAGTTTATCCGTTCACTTATTGAAGAACATCTTGGTTGTTTCTAATTTGGGACAATTATGAATAAATGTGTTATAAGCTCTTTTATGCAGATTTCTGTGTGGACATACATTCTCAACTCATTTGAATAAATACCTAGAAGAATGATTCCTGTATCATATGTTAAGCTTATATTTAGTTTTGTAAGGAACTGCAAACTTCTTCTAACGTGGCTGTTAACATTTTGCTTTCTGACTGGTAATGAATGAGAATCCCTGTTGTTCCGTATTCTTGCCAGCATTTGGTGATAGGAAAGTTTAAGTAACCTGGCTCTCACAGCCTGTCAACAGTATACTTATTTGTTCACTTGCAGTGTACTGTAGAGTGTATTGGAATTATTAACCAATAACTCAGTGTGAAACAACATTATTAGCTAGAGTGCAGTGCTTGTGTACAGCTGTTTTTGCTGTTAGTCTTACAGAATCCACTCATTTCCAAAATTATTTGTCAGTACTTTTTTCCTGACTCCCTTAAGGGAGGCTGTTTCATTTATTTGTAGTGCAACTAGATGGTTTCATCACAGTTCAGATTCCATTCTCAGATGCCCAGAACTCCTAAATGATGTTTTAAAATTTTCATATAAAAACATTTTACTTTTTGTACTGTAAAATTCTTTGAGTTTTGAAAAACGTGTTATATCACGTACCCACCATTACATACAGAATAGTTTCATTACTCTAAAAAATTCCCTGTGCTTCACTTATTCAATCCCACTTTCTCTTCAAACTTCTAGAAACCACCACTTTTTACTGTCCTTATAATTTTCATTTTTCACAATGTCTTATAATTGGAATCATACAGACTATAATGTAGTCTTTGCTGTCTGACTTCTTTCACTTATCAATAAGGGTTTAAGATGCATCCAGGTCTTTTTGTAGCTTAACAGCTGATTTTTATTCACTAAATATTAGTCTTTTGTATTGATGCATTACAGTTTGTTAGAAGAATGTGTATTCTGCTGTTTGTTAGAAGAATGTGTATTCTGCTGTTGTTGGGTGGAATATTCTACAAATGTCAGTTAAATCCAGCTGATTGATGGTACTACTGTGGTCAATTGTATCTTTACTGAGTTTCTGTCTATTTTATCTATCAATTACTGGAAGAAGGTTGTTAAAGTCTGATTATAATAGTGGATTTTTTTTTCTCTCAGTTCTATCAGATTTGACCTTGTGTATTTTGATATTTTATTGTTAGTTGGATAGATGTTTGGGATTGTTATGCCATCTTGGAAAATCATCCCTTTTTCAAAATACAGTATTTCTTGTTTTTCTTAATAATATTTTCTGAAGTCTGCTTCACTTGAAATTAAAATAGCTTTTCCAGGGTGTGTGTGTGTGTGTGTGTGTGTGTGTGTGTGTGTGTGTGTTTTGTTTCTTTAGAGTTAATATGGTACCTCTTTCTCTATCCCATTTCTTTAAGTTGTTTTCGTCTTTGTATTTAAAATGAGTTACATACAGAAAACAACTGGTTGGTTCTTATTATTATTGTTTTATGCCCTTTGACAACCTACCTTTCAATTGGTCTATTTAGATAATTCACATTTTCAATAATTGTTGACATGGTTGGACTAATATCTATCATGTTGTAACTAATCCCTATTCATTAGTTTTTTTTTTTTTCTTTGCCTTCTGCCCCTTCATTTTCTCCTTTTTCTGGTTTTGAGAAATTTATGCAGTTTCATTGATCTCCCCTCTTTGAATTAAAATAAAGAAAGTATTTGCCCTAAAGTTTCGAATATACATTTTTAACTAATTTAAGTCTACCTTCAACTAGCACTATTCAACTTCATATATACCTTTTAACAGCAGATTCTTAATTCCTTTCTCTAATCTCTCATGTCATTACTGCCATTCATTTCATATACATATGCTGTAATCACCCAATACTTTGTTGTTGTATTCCTTTAAATGAACCTTTATCTTTTATATAAAGTAAGAATAAGAAATATAAAAGATTTACTTAATCTTCATTTATTTCTTCCTGACATTACTCCTCTTCTTATGAAAATTTGAGTCCCTGGCTTATATTCTTTACTTTCCCCCGAAGAACTTCTTTTAACATTTCTTGCATAACCATGAGTTCTACTACTTTTTGTCTGAGAAAATCTATTTCTCCTTTGCTTTTGAAGGGAAATTCTCCTTGACATAGAATTCTAGGTTGGCACTTTTTTTTTGCTTTACTTTTGTTTTTGTTTTTTTTTTTTTTTCTAACAATTCAAGTGTATTAGGTGTTTTCTATTATTGTTTGCATAGTTTCTGAGGAGAGGCCCATTGTAATTCTTATTTTTGTTCTTCTTTACATAAGGTTTTGTTTTTCTCTGGCTTTCAAAACCATTTTTCAATGCTTTCTTGAATTTTGACAACCTAGATGTGATTTTGTTTATGTTTTCTAATTTATTTTGTTTGATATTCTCTGAACTTCCTAAATCTGTACTTTGATGTCTTTAATTTTAAAGAGTTCTTGATCACCAGTTCTATAAATATTTCTTCTCCTCCACTCTCTTTTATCTCCTTTCAGTGTATTGATTATATGTTACACTTTTTAAAATTGTCCCACATACCCTGGATGATCTCTAATGTTTTTTATCCCCCCATTTTTCATCTTTCATTTCAGTTTAGGAAGTTTCTATTGACTTATCTTCAAGCTACTGGTGCTTTCTTTGGCTATGTCTGGGCTACTGTTGAGTCTATCCAAAACATTCTTCAATCTGTTACAGTGTTTGTAATTTCTAGAATGTTTTTCTGATTCTTTCTTAGTTTCTCTCTCTCTCTCTGCTTGTATTTGAATGTCTTCTCTTATTTCCATTAGAGCCCTTAATATATCAATCATAGTTACTATAAATTCCCTGGCTGATAATCCCAACATCTGTGTCATATCCTAGACTTGTTCCGATACTTGTTCTGTGTCCTCAGATATTTTTTTTTTTCTTGCTTTTTTGGCATGCTTTCTGATGTTTCCTGAAAACCAGACATGTTCAAGAGGTTCTAGAACCTTACGTAAATAGGCTTTAAGGGGAAGAATTTGTGGTATTCGGGCTAGGGTTACGTTGGATTTCATGTTTCCTAAAGATGTAAGTGCCAGAAGCTTCGAACACCTCTTGGGTTTTTG